>NC_142375.1:19908923-19916423 GCF_059441005.1 Hippichthys cyanospilos | reverse complement strand
GAGGGCGTTGGGGAAAGGATGAAACGTCTCGCATGCGGGACGCAGAAAAAGACGGGGGGGAAATTTCTTTTGCTCCTTTGTTATAACAGCTGCAGGCATGCCGAGAGAGCGCCGCGCTCCAAGAGTCGCTTATCGTGGAGCACACACTCACACACACGTGTTGTTTATACAACATTGGTTTTGGTGATCCAACTTGAACGCCGTCTTCGATGTCCGTGAGTCATTCGCTTCAGCCGTGACGAATTAACTTGCTTTTTTCGGGTGGCTTTATTTAGTGGCTTTTTTTTTCAGGTTTTTTTTTTTTTTTCCATAATCTATTTTGTGTTGAGTTATCCTTCTTACGATTTCAAGTAGCTGTGTCAGAAATATCCAGTCTGAACAATCAATCAGTAGACCAAAAATATCAGGAATTTTCAAAATAATAATCATTTGCTGGGGATATTCCAAATAATGATCTCACTTTTTTGTGAAGCACATATATATAAGTATAAACAGTGTTTACTCACTTACCACAGAAGAAGCTCAAGTTTAGCCTACCACATCAATGCGAAGCACCCAGCCTCGACTGAGGATATCTGCAACAGAAAGGATGGCTGAGGTTTTATTTTAAAATTCACTTTACAAGGCACAGAAAATTTACTCTCACTATTTTTGTTCAGGTCAACAGGAGAAATTAGACGTTTAGACTTCAAATCCGCCTGCGATGACAAATTTATAAGCATGTTCTGCTCTGTCGACTTCTGCCTTCAGTCAACACAACCCGAAATGTGACCGTTGTTGACTTGCACTCTCGGAAAAGTTCAAGTCATGAAGCTCTTTCAAAGCTCCCCCGTTATGTGTTGTGTGATTTGCGCACAATGACCAAAGATTTGGCCGTGTGATTTATAGCGATAGGCTTCTTGCCCTGATGTAAATAGCATGGGAATGCGTGGACCACATCTGGGTGTGAACCTTGATAGTTATTAATTCAGCCATTTTCTACACTCATTTCCACCTTACTATTGAAAAAAAAAATAGGTACACGGGATTGAATCTCTGGACTCTTTAAAGTAAACGTGTAATTACGTCTTTGGGATTGAATGAGGTAATAGTAGCCAACTCACAAATTTGAAGTGGCTCTTGATTGTACCATGTTTTTTTTTTTTTTTGCTTTAAGTATCGGTGGCTGGTATCGGCAGTCCCCACAAGAATCTGTTACTTAATCCATGTGCAGTATTTTGGGAATGGGAATGCGTGAACTACATCTGGGTGTGAACCTTAATGCTTATTAATTCAGCCATTTTCTACACTCATTTCAACCTTACTATTGAAAAAAAAAAATAGGTACATGGGATTGAATCTCTGGATTCTGTAAACGCGTAATTACGTCTTTGGGATTGAATGAGGTAATCGTAGCCAACTCACAAATTTGAAGTGGCTCTTAATTCTACCATGTATTTTTTATTTTTTTTTTTTACTTTAAGTATCATTGGCTGGTATCAGCTGTCCCCAAAACAATCTGTTAATTTAACCCTTGTGCAGTATTTTGACCGTTTTCTTCTACATCAGTATCTAGCCAAGGGTCGGCACACTCCTTGTCATGTGAAAACTGGGTGATTGTGCCATGTTGAACTTTTCCATGTGGTCACTATCTGGGTGAAATTTCAGCTCCCTAATGTCCCCTCTCAATACTTTCCCTTCAATGTGAAATTCCTTTGATGCAAAGACAAAATTGGACACAAGGGTGAAAATGGTGCCGGTATTGGCCCGATACCAATACCTGATATCAATACTACTCGCTCATCACTAATAATTAAGATTTAGTTAGTCCAATAATATTTTTTATATCACAAACTATTATTTTGTGTCCACTCGTTTTGTCTCAGCAAGTTAATTCATTTCAACCCCAAAACACAGGACATCATTGCACACGCAATAATCTCCGTCCGCATCTTTTCCACAGCATCATCAAAGTTCATGGTGAGTAGTCGTGTTTACATTTGACTTTCAAGCAATTGACACATGTGTGAACGTTAAGCAAGTGTTTGTCTTCGCTAATCCTCGCTCCGCTGCCCCGTGTTTACCGAGCGGAGGGTTTGTTTGCCCTCCCCGGATAATCGGTGGTCTCGCCAGACGACAGAAGACACCCAGGTGGGAGCCGTGATGCCACCGGCTCGTTCAGCTGTCCTCCGTGTTTGCCGATGACATTTTACGATCGCCCCGGTGTTGGAAAGAGGAAGTGGGTTACAAACACTTCCCACGGAGGGTTAGGGTCAGTGTTTTAAAAACGTAGGGGGGAAACGTTCCGATACTGCCGTTATTCGACTGCCGCGTGCTAAATTGGGCAGTGGGTAATAATTTGATGTTGGAATACCGATCAATTTGCTGCTTCGATCGCTGTCACGTTATGGAGAGAAGCAGAGAGGACACAGTGAAATTAGACTCAGAAACTAGACTTCCAGGCCAGACTAAAGAATCGTTGAAACTATAGACTTGTAAACTAGACCCGTATAACGATAGGTTCAGAAAAATACAAAAAGTAGTACAGCAGCCTGGACCCAGAAACAACGTGGAAAAAATGAAGTCTGAAAAACTTAAGGCTTAAGGACAACTTAAGGCTCACAAAAATACTGCAACTAGGAAGACAGCTTGGATATCCAGAAGCAAGCAGGACACGGAAGTGAAAGTGTAGGGTATTTATACACAAAATTACGAGCATCAGAAACCAGACTTGGAAACTAGACTCTGCTCGGAAAACTACGGAAACTAGGAAGACAGCTTGGACCCAGGAACAGACAAAACAAAATTTAAGTCTAAAAAAACGGAAACTACATTAGTGTGTATACGCTAGCATGAAAAATTAGACACCGAAAGTAGACTTGAAAACTAGACTACACTCAGAAACTACACTTGTCAAACAATAGACTTGTAATGTTAAAGACTCCGAACCTAGACTCAAAACTAGACTTGTACAATTTAAGAGTCGGTATAATATGGATACTAAAAGGAAGTCTGAAAACTAAAAACTACATGAACATTCTTTAAACACAAGGATCAAAAATTTGGTACTAGACTTGAAATCTTGACTTAAACTACACTTAGAAACAAGACTCATAAAACAATAGACTTGCAAAATTATATACTCCGAAACTAGACTCAAAAACTAGACGTGTACAACTTCTGGCTTGGAAAAATAAAGAAGGTAGGAAGATAGTTTGGACCCAGAAGCAGACAGGTCATAGAAGGGAAAAAGTAGGCTTTTTATACACGCAAAAATATAAGTTTCAGAACTGAGACACGGAAACCCGCCTCGGAAACTAGACTCATGAAACTATAAGCTCTTGTAAAACACTTGTAAAAAAAAGCACTTGTAAGTTCTGGACATTATACAATTATACATCCAACTGCTCCTATGCAGTGACATGAATTCATCTGTCAATAACAACTCGGGAAATTAGACTCGGAAACTAAACTCTGAAAGAAAGAAGACCGCTTGAGAGCTTGACTTGACCTTCGCTGCATAGTAACCGATACATCACGAAAGGGGTTGTAAAAGCGCACTACACGAGAGCTGTTTCTCATTTTTGCTTCTCCAGATGAGAGTGGAATGAAGCCAGAGAGGAAGTTCTCAGCACAGGTAATCTCAGATGAGTCTTCCTCATCCCCGGGATCTGTTCAAATCCTCTAAAGCGCAAGGGCCTTAAGTGTGCTGCTTCCATACTCCAACGCGCACATCGTGGAAGACTAAGTTTACCATTAGGTGATGTCATTTGAAATCTTCTAAATCTGGACAATGAGAATGCGATTTTTTTATGTGTTTTTTTCAACATCAAAATTTCCACAACCAAATTATAAAATTATGCAAAAAAAAAAAAAAAAAAAACGGCTGGCTTCTGGAGCCAAATACATGTATACAATATATTTACACAAATATGTTCAAATACATTCAAGCAATTTTTTTGATGTGTGAAATCAAAGAAAAATCATACAAAGAACAAAATAGGTGCCTAAAATATCGCATAGATTGTAAAAACATGACAACTTTCAATATGCCACGCTGCCGTGCCTTCTAAATGCTTGCAAACGGGGGGTCAAGAGGTACACTTTATAGGTGTCAAATTTAGCCCATGTCGGGCTCATTTACTGCCATTTAAAATTGGAACTATTATCAGTTTTAGACATATTGAAAACCCAATGTTGTATCATGTATTTCCCCCGATTTTTGCATGAATCATTTCAACAAATACTCGAGAATTTCTTGTGTTGATGCCCCAAAACCACTGGGTGGCGCTAGCAGCCACCTTGTGACATTTGCAAGCCTTTCATTGACTTCTATGATTGGCTTAGCCTGGACTTAGCACGATTTATTTTACATTCATGTTTTTATTTATTTATTTATACCAAGTCCCTTGATTTATTTAAGAGCAATGCACATTATACGTAGCAACAAAAAAAAAAAACTATCAATATAAAAAATGTGAGTTTATTTCAACTCGGTGTGCTACACATTCCTGTACAGTAGGTGGCGGTATTCCACCTGAATGTTGCTCGCTAACTGCTAATAATAAAAGAAGAAGAATTTTCTCCTTGTCCAGGTGTTCCTCGTTGTCTTGTCAGTTTGTTTGCCTCCTTTTAGTCACTGTTGGCTTATCCTACTGATTTGTGTCCAAAATGTCTCAGCAGGACAGCAAACACATCAGACACGATTCGCAAAGGCCAGAATGTCCTCTACTTAGCACACTAGGACTTGGTAGGCTAGCTCCAATGAATCAAAAAAAAAAAAATCAAAACTAAAAACGAATGAATGAATTCCTCTTCGTCCATGGAGAAAGTCTGCCGGTGGATTTTCGGGGCACGGTGCCAGCTTTGGAAAAACAAAACCTGTGAGAACGCCGCGTAGACCACCCACCGCATCCTCGGACTGTATGAACAGGTACTTTTTTTTTTTTTTTTTTGCGGCTTAGCATGAATCCAAACTGGACGTGCTCGGCGCTGCTCGTCATCCACAAGCTGAAGCTCATCTCTCGTTTCACACTTGTTGTCTTTAATAAGTACAGAGGTGAATCATGAAAACAGTTTCCAACTTGAAAAAAAAAAAAATCACAAGCAACGGAGATTCAGATGTCAACCCTGCAGGTTTTACAGCCTAATGCGTCGCCAGGAAAGTTGAGATTCTATCGAGCGTGTTGGCAACAATACACACATTCGTTTGCGCACACACACACACACGCACACACAGCTCCACTTTTCCAACAATAATAATCTCGCTTCTTTACTTTCTTTCTCCGTCATCTTCACATTTTGGGACTTTCCCTTAATACCGCAATTGCTAGCTCATCCACCTTTTTTTTTTTGTTCAAGTTCATCAAAAAATAAAAAAAAGCCTCTCTTCAAGGTCTACCTTCAAGAGACATAGTTCAGTTTCTAAATTGTGTAAAAAAAGCGTAAGTTCTCATTTAAATTTGCTGCTATTCACTGAAATTAAAGCTGCAATGATTATCGTAATTCCTCACATAATTTTGAAGGTAAAATTCTGTTATTTTCTGTTACAGGTTCTCAAATGGGGGTACTAGTACCCCTGGAGGTACCTGAAGGAACTTCAGGCGGTACTCTAGATTTTAATACAAACTTGCAACATTTCTTTAAAAATAATTCTTTAATTCATTGTTTCACAAAAATATCAGTTCATAAAACAAATTTTATGTTCAGTATGCTATTCAATTTCAGTATTGTAGTCAGATTCTATACTAGAATGGTTCGACCCTGTGCCTCCCCTCGTTACCTGTCAAGTTAATGATTTATTTTGGGAACACATCTCTACTATCATCCCAAAAGAGGACATTTTTGAATAGTTGAATATTTTTCTTTGAGCAAAAGCAATATGTCAATGGGATGTCTCCGCCATGACAGAAAAAAAAAAAAAACTTGTCGCATATCGGGGACCAAATCTGTGCATGTGTGTGTTTTACGTATCAAATAAGTGTGTAGTCATTGGGAGTGTAAAAGCATGAGAGGTTTTATGGTGTGTGCGTGTGTAAATGCGGGTGTGTGATGACGACACTTCCCTCAGTGGGATCGTGGGAAGATGCTCCCGCCTGAAAAGCAAAACAAATAGATCAATAAAGTAAAGAAGCAAAGCAAAAATAAAGCGATTCGGCACACAAGTGCTGACACCCCCCCCCCCCCCCCCCCCCCCTGACCCCCCTTCCTGTCACTATGCGCTATTTTTAGCTGGAGTTCCTTTCCACCATGTTGTCCTGCATTGAGTCATGTGTGAAATAACACCACTCCCAGGGGTCTCTGTGTGGGAATACTTGAATATCCAGCTGAGACACGGTCCATTTTGTCCACTGTAGTTTACTACTTTTTTTTTTTTTGATTGGGGGGCTATAGCTTTTGACTCCTTGCTGCTACTCTACGTACGAAGTCCTAGTGTGCCTAGTGGAGGAAATTCTGGCTTTTCCAATGATGCCTCATGATGCCTCTGCTGTCCAACGGAGACAAAATGGACACAACAGTGGACATAAATGAATATAGGCTGGGATAGGACTTCTTCATGGATTGAACTTTTTATCATAATGACCCGCCTCCTGATGGATCATTTCTTCAAGACCAATTGGCCGGATTAAAACGTTTAACGGGCCGCATATGGCCCCCGAGCCGCAGTTTGACTAGCCTATATTACTTTCACCTAATAAGCGTTAGCATTAGCCGAGTGGACTGAAACGTGAAACTATCTTATAGATACACAAATGGTGCAAGATGGTGCAAATTTGAATTGAAGGCCATTAATGAATCATTTTTGTGTTTCCGCCAACAGGAGAAGGCGGCGGAAAGGAAGTGGCTAGCGCACAGACTGGGGAACGCGTGGGTGCGGAGCTTTGAGGCCAGCGGGGAGGCCTGGCGAAGCGCGAGGCCGAAGACTTACGAGGGAAGAAGATGACATCCATTCTAAAGTAAGAACGAAAAATATCAGACGAGGAAAAAGTGGCTTTTGGAGTTTCCGGTGTAAACGGCGAGCCGGCGTGTCATCTGTGTTTGGGTGTCGATATGATGAACTCCTCGGCCTTTGCTAGAAACTCGACAAGCCCAAAGATAGACAACGATAACGATCTGCCTCTGGCTGGCTTTTATGCACGCACATATAAACACAAGCTGCCAAAACGCCTCCTCAAGCACATGGCCCACACGGGGCCAAAAAATCCAAATTCAAACCATCACCAACGCATGCTAGCTCATGAGGAGGAATGAGGGGATTTCCAGGCTGATGCTTCGCAGCTGCGAGTCGGCGGCCGGCGCGACACCTACCTGACGCCTCTCGCCAGAGGTGACCCGCAACCGTTCTTTCACTCAGGAACTTTTTGATGAAATCCGACTCGAGTTTCGAAGCAAATATACGTCACTCCATTTTTTTTTCACTTTAATTTTAGCAGCGTTGAGCATTTTTGTCACGCATTGTTTATGCCTTCTTTGTCTTCTTTTGGACTTTAAATAAGAGTTGGGGATAATACAAAGAAAAAT
>NC_142375.1:19786423-19903923 GCF_059441005.1 Hippichthys cyanospilos | reverse complement strand
GGTCCATCTCTACTTTGCGGATTTTGGTTACTGGGGTGATTTTGGGAACGACGAGGGAACACTGTAAAAAATTCAACCTCTACTTTGCGGCTTTCCCTGATTCCAAGTGTGTTTTGGAACCGCCGCAATAAAGAGAACACGGTACTTCATTATAGTATACAGGAATTTAACTCGCTATTCCAACTTGCAGCACTAATCTGCTCCAAAGAGTATTCAAGAGAATTCAAAACATCCGGTACGATTTTTTTGCATAAAAAACTGATTGCTTACTTTTCTCACAACTAACTGACCGCTGCCACCAAGTGGCATGGGGTGTTACTGCAGGACTTCATGTGTGTGCTATTGTGTGTGTGCGTGTGTGTGTGGTCCTGAGTGGCAACATTGCTGACCTCGTACGCCCGGTCTCCCAGGGCAAAGCCATTGTGCGCTCGCACCTGCTGACCGACTCCATATTAAACATTTCATCGCAGCCAGTCGAGTCAGTACACACAAGACACAATGGCTTTGTGTTTGAGCGGGGAAAAGTCACATATTTATTTAAAAGCCTCCGGAGGATTTTCGACTTGAAGGGAAGCGCTTGTCTGTCAAGAAGCTCCAATC
Organism: Hippichthys cyanospilos; assembly: GCF_059441005.1. Lineage (NCBI taxonomy): Eukaryota > Metazoa > Chordata > Actinopteri > Syngnathiformes > Syngnathidae > Hippichthys > Hippichthys cyanospilos. Next base: position 19,903,323 of record NC_142375.1, on the reverse strand, counting down.
CGCTAGGATGGAGTGGAACGTAAAGTCGCGTTTTATTTTTAACCCTTGTGTGATACTTTATCCGATCCTTAGATCTTTACTTCAAAGGAATTCCACATCAAAAGGATAGCGTAGAAAGAGGACGCCAGGGAGCTGAAAATTCACCCTTGGCTAAAATACTGCGAAGTTGATGCGGAGGAAAAACCAAAAAGATCAAAATTACTGCACGAGAATTAAAGCAACAGAAATGTGTTAATGTAATATTTTGGTACCAAAATGACAACAGTGGATGTCAAAAAAAAAAAAAAAAAACTTGGGAGACATACAAAGACTTAATGAAAGACGACAAGGGAGGCTGGCATGACTTACTGAAAATAGTGAAACATTCTGCTGCTTTTAAAGTGGCTCCGGAGAGGCCCTGACTCGGGGTCGGAGGTGGCATGTTGAAAGGTCGGAGGTCAAGGGGAACGAGCCCCCCGGCAATTGGAGTTTAAGTTTGTTCTGAGTGAGACATTTTGAAGCTGCACTCCAAAAAAAAAAAGACATGTAAACAGCGATGCCATTGTTCAAAGTGGAGATTTTTAAAACACTTTTTTTTTCTTTGTTTAGGCTTACGTCTGCCACAGCTTACGTCTGTCGCCATTGAAATTCTTGCGTAATATGCCAGTTGTTGCTTTTTATTTACAAATAGCTTATTTTGGTTGTTTACAATATTGGACACTCCAATAAAATTTGGGGGGCAATTAAGAAGCAGGAATAGCTGGGCGGTGTCACATTTAAGAGAATAAAAATTATGAAAAATAAACATGACATATACTGTACATATTTACAATATAAAAACAAACAATATTAAATAAGATGATTAGAATTTTTAAGTCCCAGCAGTGTAAAATAAAAAAAAAAAAAAGCTATCTTATGCTTATTTATATCATTTGCTGTAAACCGATACAATCACGCCACTTCATATCTGCAGTCGTGTTAATCTTGATGTTGTAGAACGCCAATTCTTTGTCGTCGCTCTCATGCTATTTCTGTGTGGGCTGAACGGGACGCATTTATCACGCGCGAGAGGCATCTTCTCTCGCAGCTGACAGCTGCATATCTCAAGTTAGCTTTCATGCCAAATTGTGGTTTTCTTAAGCTGCGGCAGTAAACATTCGTTGTTGATCAAGAAACATTTTGTGTTCCATTCAACTCCTTAAATAAAAACTAATAGTATATACTAATCATCAGACTTTTTTAATATGCTAGTATATATTAAAAATATAGTAATAGTAGTTGGTTTTACGTCTTTACTAGTGAGCTCAAAATAATAGCTAAAATTCAATTATTTCAGTTTATTCACCCTGTCGGTCGTGTCAGTGTGAAAAGTAGCATTTGTGATGCTAACTTGCCAGCTAACATGCGAGCAGATGTCTCATTTTAACCGGAACCGTCCGAATTTTGAACCTTGTGTCCTGAGGCCCGAAGGATTTAGTTCCGATTTTGTGTCCTGACATCCTTTGTTGTCGAAAAAAACCAAAAACAAAACAGTCGTATATGCCAATCACGCTGTTGCAATTTATACAATAAACCAATTCTCCCGTGTTCGCAGCATACTGGAACTAAAACTACTTCCTACTTCCGTGTTGATGAATCATGGGAAATACCGTATGTTCTAATAAGTTGGAATATATTTGACTCTTTTACTGCCACTTCTTTTACTTAAAAAAACATATATATAGTTGCACATGCGTGACTGCACCTACCCATGTTGGCGAGCACACGGCCGACAGCCTGTTGCTCATATTAAGTCGGGCGTGTTTTGCTTTGCGGAGAAGGGCCGCAAAGGTTGTTAATCCTGCTCTCTGCTGTCATGCCACCGCTTATCACAACACGGCCCAACCCGCGCCCTCGGGGCCTGGAGGTGGGCCAAAGAATAGCGAAGCTCAGGAATCCCCCGTTCTCTATGCCCTTCCTCCCGTTCGAGACATTTTGGGTCAAAAGTATTGGGACAGCTACGTGAAGAAAATTTGGAGTTGGTGCCACGTGATAGGCTGTACTTTTTTTAATTCTTTGTAGATGGCAGATTAATGCCTCAAAGAGCAAGGAAGTCATTAAGGGTCTCTGGTAGGAAGGGACCTCTGGTTTTCACCTGCCAATTGAAGATAATTGAAGGCAACCTTGGGTCATCTTTCAAAGCGTGAAAGTGGACGTTGTTTTCATTCATAGGGTTTCCCTCAGACAAAACGACCGGTTCTCAGATTCAGATCATCAAAATGGATTTCAGTAGTCCATGAAATCAATCGACCCCATTTTTAAGTCCAGATAGTCAATCCCAGGTATTTATTTAGATATTTTAAATATTTTTTTTTAAATACTTAAGTTATCAATCACTGAAATAAGTGATAATGTAATTGATTACTACCTAAAGTACCAACATCAACAATTACTTTGTGTAGTAATCAAGTCCTTTCAAATAATTTGTTTCCCAAATGAACCAATTACTTTGGTACTTATTAATTGATTACTACTAATGCATTACTACTTAAAGTATGACTCATCGATTACTTTGGGTACTAAAGTAATTTATTCCCCTTGGTACTATAGTAACCAAATATTTTATTACCCAAGGTAAGCAATTACTTTCTTGTCATGAATAATCTCGGTTACGGTACTTTAGTATTTAGGTACATAAAGTAATTGAACTTAGTGCTTAAAAGTAACTTTCCTTTAGTACTTAAAGTGTTGATGACTTTAGTTCTTACACTTTAATAACAGTTAGCTTAAAAATAACCCAATTTATGTGTCAAAAAAAGGACTGACTCAAGAATTTAACTTTCTGGATTTGTACATAATCGGATCCATAATTGGGTTGCTTTTAACCTCATATTGTTTTAGTTTAATTACCTAAAGTAATGGTTTGCTCTAATACTTAATTACCGAAAGTTATCAGTTATTTTCGTACCTAATTCCTTTATTATCAGCCATTTTTAGGTCCTTTTTTTAGCTACCAAAAGTTATCAGTTATTTTTGTACTTAATTGCTTTAGTATCAGCCATTTTTAGGCCCTTTTTTCGCTACACAGTTGGAAAAAAAATAATAAGCATCTAGGATTGAATGTTTGGACTGTAGCGGTTTACATTTAAAATACAGGAAATGTGGAAAAACTCCACTATATTTGTTTCTCCGTCTATTATTAGCACTTGGCTGGAGTCAATCCCGGTTGATATGAGCCTAAAGGCCATTCAAGGTTGACATGCAGAAACAAGCAAGCAGTCAAACGCGTCCACGTCTGTGGACCATTTAGAGCTCGCAATTAGGATCAGAAGCGTGCTTTTAAGTGGTTCCTGCAGGAAAGTCCCACAGGAATCAAATGCCAAACTTCAGTCACTTTGTCACTAAATGCTGTTTTGTTTGCAACGTTTCGGTGGTTTGACTTGGTAAACTGTCATCAAACTCATGTGTTGATGACCTTATTTCCTTTCATTGGGGACTGCAGGAACAATCAAGCCATTCTCATCTCTACTTTGTCCCCATATATATATATATATATATATATATATATATATATATATATATATATATATATAATAATGTGTGTGTGTTTACAATTGGTGCGATTGTGGTATTTAGTCTTCACAGATAAAGTATAAGACGTTTTTAGTTTTGAGTATTAAAAGGGTCTGTCCGCGGTGAACTTTTAACCTCTGCTTTCTTCATCTGTGCACCCCCAGCAGGGCTGCCCTACATTTATTACTACCAGATGATTGTTCCCATAATTGGAACCCCCCGGAGCAGTCCCAGCACCCTGAATGTGGATGGCGATATTTTAAACAGGAAATGCGTTACGCTGCAAGTCTGGACTTCATTTTTCTTAACCAAAACGGCTTTGTCATTTGGTTGGTGGTATGTTTCCCAGGTTGACCCAATTTTAAACATGTTGATGCGATTTCTCGAAACGGCCATCTTCTTGATTTAACCAAGACGTTGAAAATGCCAACGATGCATAACCAAGAACCCACAAATGGTGAAATAAGGGAGTTTAATCATATGTTCTTGGCTAGAAGAAAAATGGGAAATGACCACAAACCAACATAACGTCACAAAGTGATCGCGTTGTGGTCAAGGTTAGTAAATTCACATGTATGCATGAGTGAAATAAGATAATATAGGCTTCTTGTGTGTTAACGGGAAATCCTACCTCAGATGGCATGATGCTACTTTCTAATTCAAACCACTCTTTGACGATGTGGAAAAAAATGGTGCAGCATGTATTGTAAGTGCCTAGCTACACATAGCAATTATTTCCATGATAAAATTAGAATTTGCCCCAACCGCACGCTCCAATAAGAGCCAACACAAAATCTATTCCGTATTTGTCCCGAGTACAAGCCGACCCCCCCCTCCTCCTCCATACCCAAGTCATCATCACTATCTGACCCGGCAAATAGCTCCTCCCATTTAACTCATGGACATTTTCTTCTTCCTTCTTGGGACCCGTTCGATTTGTTTGAAACGGAGGTCTTCCGAGATTATTTGCCGATCATCTTACTTGGGATATTATTCCCAGTTTATTTGACCGAGTAACGACTGTTGTGAGATCAGAATGACTCCCATTACCGGCTTGTTCAAGCAAAAATCCGAGGCCGGACGGCGACAAGTCAATATCTCATCAGCTTGGGACCCATGGCTAACCCTTTCAACTTTGAATTAAGCAGTAAAATGCACTATAAATACGGTTTTGTAACCACTCACTATCTAAACAAAGCTTTACCGTTCCACCATTTTGAAACAAGTGCGGCCGACCAATTGCAGACCAGCATTGTAGTCACACGTTGCATGGAAGCAGTTAGACGGCAATTGTAAATAAGTGTAATTACCTAAAAACGCCAGCAGATGGAGGCAAAACAACACAGATACAGCCAAGCCCCTGGGGTCATGACAGTTGTTTTGTTCTCATAACCAGGAAAATGTCTAAAAGAGGGGATGAAAAACTCAGTCTTCTACATCGCAACATGAAAATGTCATAAATCAGGGAAGTTGTAACACGGGGGTCCACTGTATTTGCGATTGAATGGATGACACAGTTGTGTAGAAAATTGATATTTTTTAATACTGTCCTTTTTGTTGGCATCATTTTCTAATGAACACAAAAAACATTTGAGACAAACAAAACAAAGCAACCACGTTGCAGATAGCTGCTGTTCCCTTTCACAGTCCAAAGCAGCATAAAAGGATTCCAGTTGATGCGTTAATGGTATGAGCAGATATACGTGGAACTGTTGGTTTGGGGGTGTGATGTATGGATTCACATTATACTGCAGTTAGTCAAGAAATTTTGACTGAGCAGTTTTGCCATAAAAAAAAATTGGGTTGATAATATGTAACTTCATCTGTTGCCAAGATGTAGCATAATGTTTTAAGAGCATTGTTTCAAAACACATCTGCGTACCTTGTGACTCAAAGGCACACTGTTGTAAACCATTTACACTTTAGCTGGTGAAGATTTCTCTCGTAAAAATGTACGTCAGTCGGTTGAAAAAATGGGTAAAATGGGTGAATTCAAGGGCGCATTTTTTGGGGGGAAAAAAGAAATAGATCAGTTTTTGGACCCTGTTGTCACAATTACTGTGTGACCCATTTAAGCATGTCAGCAAAAATCAAAATTGTGATTTCAACTCTTCTAAAATACTGTTTTGTAGCACATTATAAATTGAAAGAACAGTCTTAGAATATGGAAGAAAATTCATAGATGGGCGGTTTGCACAACATTTTTTTTTTTTTCTAAAATTGTAAGTAAGTCTTATGCTGGTCAGATTCTGATATTTGGATGACAATTTGCATTATATACAAACACAAGTACAAAAACAGATTAACATATCAATTTGTACAACATTGACTGCTACCTGAGTCCTATTCCTTTGTAACGATCTCAGAATCCATCGCAAAGAATTTCTACAATCATTAGTGACTTGTAGGCAGTTTTTTTGTCCGTCAAAAATATTTCAAATCACAATAACAGCAATACTGAATTAACATCTGGCAAAAATAATACCAAAACAACAAATGTAAGCCAGACAAACCAGCCTTCATCTCATAGCACGACAATGTGGGCAGACTCAATGGCTCGCCCTTCAGTCCATTAGTCTTTCGCGGCCAATTAAGCTCCCACACCGCCAAAGGTCATTTGATGTGGAGAGAATTACAGATGGGTGTGTTGACAGAGTACAATTGGACTCGGTATGCTTGGAAGTTTAGCTCCACAAATGTCATCGGTGAGTCTGAGGACTCTTCTTTGAAGCTTTAGCTGACCAACAGTCGTGTAGCATGATGCTAACTGTGAAAAGTGATACAAAAATTCTTCGTTTCTGATTTAAATGCAGTTCAGGTTTTTTTCTTTCTTTTTTTTATATCATTTCTAGCTGCAATTTCCTCCAGTTTCACTTCTAAGTCCAGCAACAGATTTACAACTCATTCATTGTCTCGTGGACAAAAAACGTTTTAAAACATATTGTCAACGGGTGTGTCCCTGTTCAAAATAATGGGACTTTTTTCCTGCTACAAGGTCGTCTCGTCAATTGCACTTTGCTTTATCACATGGTTGAGTTTTGCCCTGACCATCAGACCCATCTGAAACCCACAGCCCGCTTGTTGTCCCGCTGTTTCCAATCTGCTGTAAATGTGACATGCTTCTCCTCATTCTCTGAATGGACATTCCAGTCAGTAGTGGTATCATTTTACAAAACAAAGGATAAGTGCCACATTCAAACAGGAACAAAACCTTCAAGGCTTCAAAAAGTGTTCATTTATGATGACATATTAGAAATACGAAGGCTTTAGGGACGATCGATTGTTATTTGAGGGCGAGTGTCCTTGCATCAATGGTACCTCGTAGTCCAAATTGCCGTTTTGTGGCAAGGGTGGCTGACGAGCGTGACAGCGGTCGATCTCTGTCTGTTTGTGGGGTAGCGAGCCGTTCCCCCTATTTTCCGGACACGTCTTGATGCCCTCCGCCTCTAACGAATCGTCTGGATCGGCAGGACCCAGCTCTAGTTCCATTCCCGCTTTACTCTGTCTCCTTCTCCTCAGACAGATGATCAGACCGATCATCAGCGCCAAGGCCAGCACCAGTGCCAGAGCAGCTATGGCAGGAATCAGAGTTTGCATGAGTGAGCTATGTGTCTCCACTCGGGGTTCTAAGGATGTCAGTGGAACCCCTGAAGTCCGAGCTTCTGTGCAAGACCCCGTCTCTACTGAGTTGTTGGACCTCGTGGTTATTCTTTCGCCGAGGGGACTTGCGCAGACAGAGTAGGTACAGTTGGGTTGCAGTCCACGCAGAGTGTACTCTGGGTAGGATGCCGGCACACTCAAAATAATGGGGCGGCGGTCTGGGCCCGAGAGATTGCGGTAGGTCAGACGTATGCCACGGATATTTGGCCGTGTCTTGATGAAGAGGTGCAGATCAAGAAGGATAGAGGTGGAGGTGACCTTGCGGGAGCTGATGGCATCCAGGTCTGGAAGAATCGTAGAAATCTCATTGGCCACTTCTGTTCCTGGAGGTTCTGGCGGTTCGGTGACGTTGTTGACGTTTTCACAATAGAGTCCGGATGTTCCTGAAGGACAAAGGCAGCCAAGTTGACCTGTTGGGTCAAAGTGACAAGTGCCGCCATGAAGACAGATGTTTGGTGGACAGATGTGCTGGTCATAGTCCCCACTGGTGGGGCTTGGGGTTGCAGGAAGTTCTGATTGAACCGGGTCTGTTTTTGTCTCCCGGGTTTGTTCGCTCGGTGCTGGGGGAGGGGGAGGAGGAATCGCGTTCGTATGGGTTGTTTCCTGGGATGTAGTTGGACCCTGTGGTGCTGGAGTACTCCCCATAGGAGATCTCATCAGCAAAGTTGTAGGTGGTGGACATCCAAAATCTGTATAGTCCAGTTCTGAAAGCATCTTCCCAGCATTAGCTAGAGGAAAGTGGCACCTGGTCTCCCGAAGTCTCCCCAGATTTATATTCTTTTCTTTCAGCCACGTAGCAAACGAGGCGAGGGGACACAGACAATTGAATGGATTTTCAGCTGCTGCTAGATATACAAGTCTGGGGAAGGACTGGAAAAGGTCCTCAGGAAACCCCTGAAGATTGAGGCCACTGAGATCTAATTCTTGGAGGCCAGAGAGTTTCTGAAAGTCTTCTGTTCGAAGTTCACCTAATGGATTGGCAGCTAGGTTGAGTTTGATCAATCCCTTTAGGGAGTCCTTCTTTAGGGCCTGAGGAACCTCTGCTAATTGGTTCATGGATATGTCTAGCTCATGGAGGTTTCCCAGGGATGCCACTAGATCTTCATCGAGGGAGCGAAGGCCAAGAGAAGCCATTTTAAGGTTTTCTAAATGGGGTGTCTGAAGATCCGAGACATGCAAGGTTGGGATGTTGTTGTAACTCAGATCGAGAAGCAGAAGCTTGGGTAAATTAAGTGAGGGCAAAGATGTGAGTTTGTTCCCTTGCAGCTTGAGTTCCAGTAGCATTTCTAAACCTTCAAAAGCTTCTCGCTGGATGCTCTGGATGTGATTTTGGTGGAGATACAGTCTCTCCAACTGGACCAAGCCAGAAAAGCTCTCTTTAGAAATGTGAGTAATGACGTTAGAGGACAAGTCCAAGTTCTTCAGTTTTGACAGCATCTTGAATACACCATCTGGAACTTCTCCTAGCTTGTTTTGGCTCAGATCTAGCAAATCCAAGTCTTCTAGACCTGCAAAGTCATTTTGGGTCAAAGTGTTGATGCCGTTTTGGAAGATGTAAAGTTTCGTGGTGCTGGCCGGGACCCGGGGCACCGTGTTGGACCGTCGGGTGATGCAAAATATCGTGCCCGGACTGTTACAGGTGCAATCTTCTGGGCACTCGAAGGCTGAAACCAGACTGGAGTAGAGGATGAGGAGCACGAGATGAGGCAACATTGTACTTCCAGGCTTTGAACTCTGAAAGAAAAACCAGAAATGGACAAAAGGAAGGTGTTAATTGGGATTTGTGTCTTTCTGTATCACGGACCATTTATCGTTATTTTCAACGTAACCCAAAGCCAAATAAATCGACCAACAAAACCTCTTCAACCGCTTCTCACTTGTTCAGATTTGTAATATTCTTTTTCATGCGCTGCGCAAGCTCTGTCACTTATGACGTAAAACAGAAACATGGCCGTTGACGTGAAGCAAAGCAGGTCACCGCACACCCGAGCCCAACGGTCAACGTGCGGCATGTTTTAACAGCGACCGAGGCTCGGTCACTGACACAGCTGGATTAAATTACCCACAATGCACTGGAGCCATCGCTCACAGTGAGACAGACCCGCATGAACCTTTTGTCCTCCCAGTGATAAGAGAAGAAAACTAAGCGGGTGGGAGAAAAGGATGCAGTCAAAAGGAAAAATCCAGCTAAATTTATATGTCTTAAAGCTTGGTGTTACATAATTAGTAGTTATCAATTAAACAGGGATTTACTGTAAGTCAAGCAATTTCACCTGGCATCCTATTGTTTCTACCCGCTTCAGGGTGTGCTCGACCAGACGCTGTGCAATTGTGAAAATTATGTTTAATTGTTCAGACGCGTGACGACACTTATGCAATTTCATATTTTTCTTGGCTCTCGTCGGCGCACGCTAGTCTATTGTATGTTTTATTTTCTGACGAGTGGTGCCGAGGCATCAAAAGAACTCCCGTGGATGATTCTCGGCAGGCAGCCGGACTGTATATGTAGCTTGTTTATTTATCGGGCATTCCGTTGAGGAGCGTTAGGAGGATTAAAGAGCTCAAGTAAAAGGTAAACTTGAGATATGCTGTAAGGTTATAAAATAACCAGAGTTGTGTCATTAAAGTTGCGGCCTGTGAAAATATGCACTTTTCACAAATGTTCCTGTTTGAGAAGTCTGTATCTATTAAACTAAGGTAGAAGAGTTACAATGGGGGGAAAGTAAGGAAAGACGAAGCAAAAAAAAAGGAAAAATGGGGTTCATAAATAACATCTGAGAACGTATGTCCAAGGGGAGATGACTTCATCTCGGAGAAAGCAAAAAAAATCTGAAAAATCCACTCCCACCCCCTCAAACTCCCAAAGGTAGAATATCCTGTTACTTTATGCATGAAACACTCTGAAGTCACTTTCAAGGCCCTGGATCGTTCCAAAATGCAATTTTGGAATATGCATCCAGGTACTTGTGCAATCCAAAGGATGCTAGCTGAAAGGGCGGGATAAAATATCATTTTTTTTGTACAGGGGAGCAATCTACTAGTTTTAAGCGTAAATATTGTAAATATATTGTTTAAATCGGGCGTGCTCAATGCGCCAAGGTAATGTTGGTCGACCGTATGACATCGCAATCTAAGTCAAAAAAGAACGTCAAGTTATCAAGTACATATCAAGTAAGACTTTAAAAAGTTGAAAACTTGACAACCGCAACTGCTGTCTAGACTGCAGTGACAACTGCATTGGCGTCTATAATAAGAGACACAACAGCACCCGTGAGAACATTTTAATAAGTAGAATTGTTTCTCGAATTTAAGTGGGAGATTTATTGCCCGTCATGTCAAAGATGAAATGGCCGGTCGACTCGCAGCTCGTGCTACGTACTCGGGATGGGCGCCTTCATTGATGGATTTATTATGGAATATTCTGTCCAATCTTTGGATTTTATGGAGTCATGTAGCAAGTGAGGCAAAACGGAGAACACAAACCGACTGCAATTCAATTCTTTACATAGGGCCCATGGCCCATATTTGGCCCGCGAGGACGTTTGTTATAAGATAATTTTGTGAGTAGGACCAAACCTATTAAACATTCTTAATTTACAAATGCGTAAGTAGCCATTAGCGTCCAGCTTCGTAAGTAAAATCCCATTTTCGCTTCGTAAAAAATCACGATGGGAAGGATGTCGCCATCTGGTCTTTCTTATATTATAAACAATCATTCTGGTGTTTCTTTTATAAATTTACTTAATTACAAGCTATTAGCACACAAGGAGTCCATATTTGACACGACACCATGACTGCTACTTTGTGAGTTTTCAACTCCTGTCATGTATGTGTTCAAAATGAGACACAACATTACTATTTATTTCTGTTTTCTTTTCTTCGCACTGCACTGTACTCCTTGAAAAAAAGTTGCGCAACTGCATATTTTGATTGAGGCATTTTCCTTCCTGGATATTTGTGTTTCAATGTATTTATGTAGTTTGCAGAGATTTAAGTAGAAAGGAAGGTAGGTATGTAAATATGAAGTAGGACCAAGATATTTACTTTGTTTACTTACCTACCATGGACGTGTAGCTGCTTATCTTACCTCAGTTGTATTTAGTAATGGCCGCATTGTGCTTTAGTGTGTGTGGGTTATTAGAACTTGTCATTAAGATCTATTTCGGCTTATGAGAAAGTTTAATTGAAAAAATTCCATATGTATACCCGCGCAACTCTTTAAAAAAAAATGTTTTCTTCGTTTCATTCCATTTCCCTCAGCGGCAAAGCAAGATCTTTGCTAGAGGCCACACTACTGTGTCATCAGCATGTATGGAATGCAGAAGCTTGTGCACACACCTCTTAATACCTTGCTGCTTCTGAGTCAATTGTTGGCCAGAAACAGGAAATCAAAAGCTCCATGCAAATATGCCAAAAGGCATCCGGCAACAGGAGAAAACTGCTCAGACAGGTTGACTCTTTGTTCCAAAGTAGTTTTTCTTTATTGGAATCCCTTGTTTGTTTTGGAATATTATTTCTTTGCCAATTGAATCTTGGCTCGGATATTTCCCTTGTTGGGTTTACACGTTCTCCCCGTGCTTGCGTGGGTGACCTATGTTGGCCATAGGTCAATATGTAGGCTGAGGAAGCCATCTCAAGAAAGAGACCCCTCCTCCCCCACTTACTGTATCAACTCCAAATAAGATACTTATCTATAAAAGTAGTATAAATTTAACTAAATCTGCATCCTTTTATTGTTAACAAAAGCAAAAAATATATATAAATCAACTTTTTACAGTGTTTATATTCATGGCAAAGGAGAAGACAATCTTGTCCATGTTTTTACTTTGTAAATTGGAATGTAGATCAGGTTCTTTTTCCTGTTTGGTGCTTTCTGAACTGTGGAATTGACCAAGGCGGACCAGATCGTTCAAGTCCTGCGTTATGTTGGCGAACCTGGCCGCAATTCATTCATTAACACGGGTGCGTCGTGTTACGCATGACATAGCGCAGCGCAGCTGTAGCGCAGTATGCGGAATCCACGGTTAGGGTTAGGATCCACTCAATATCTCTCCTTTGAGTGACGGTGACATCAATGCGTTGTCTGGGCAACAATTTTCAACATTTAAAAGCCACCTCAACATTTTCCTGACTAAATTGCTTACAACTGACTACCAGACATAAGATTCGAGGAACAAACTGTTGAGACGAGCCTTTGTGAGCGCAAGGTCAAAGCCGAAGGACCTGACTCATGTGAACGATCGGCTCTTGATTTCTGGGCCGCGTCCTAAACCAGATAATCAACTCCTACAGAATTGCTTTTCAACAGCAAACTTCCACCAAAATCGTTTTAACCTGGAGGCAACCACAAGGCTAATTGTTTCTCGTCTTCTTAATGAGCTGCTTACATCTGGAAACGGTGGCTGACCCGCAGACAAAAGCTAACAGAGGAAACGGAAGCCGTAGATGTTTTTTTCGAGCAAGGTTTTAATTCTCCTTTTTTCCTTCCTTGCCAATTCTATACGTCCAATTTCAACCTGCATATAAGCTTATTAGGGGTTTCCATCACCTTTTGAGAACTAAACAAACGGGCACAGTCTTGATTTTCTTTATTTAGCTCATGCCTTGTTGCGTCCCTTGAGTCCCGTTGGACACACGCAGTAGACTGTCCTCTGGCTGGATACAATTTGCTCCATTGCTCCGTTCCCCTTCATTTGCGACAAGTCCAAACAGGGCCGCTGCTTAACTGACATTTGACGGGAAAAGCAGACCAACCGAGCGGGGATAAACAAAAGGCTTCTTACGTTGCTATTGAAACGTTATATGTTCAAGTTTTTTTTTTTTTTTTTTTAGAGTGCGATTGCCATGTTTTTGTCAGCTGATCAGTGTAACTTTTCATTTATGTTTTCATGCTATTATTTTCCGTACAAATCTCGGGCTTCGAAAATGTCATGGAGGGAATTTAAGTTTCGATTTAAACTGGGTTAAAGTTTGTGTTTTGGTTAGAACAAAGAAGTCTTGCAAGTATTATTAGATCGGTAGCGAACAACATTAAAATAATTCATCGGAATAATAACTAAATTTTAAATTGTGGATATTCCAATCGCATTTTTTTTTACACCCGTGTCTGAGAAAATCCCGATCATGCTAGCTTCACGTTAGCTTTCCGTGATTTCCAGTGTTTGTGGCTGTCTTGTGGAGTTTCAATGTCTATATATATTTTTTTTCTTTTGGAAATGTCATTGTACATCTGGATTAGTTTTCAGCTTTAAAGCTCTTGAGAAATAAATAAGTAAAAACTCTTTCTTTTCCCCAAAATCTGATCAGATGAAGATAATATGATCGTGCCTGACTTTCAATCATGTGACATAATTAAATAATTTATATTGTGTAATCTATTTATGCTGTTATTTGTTTTTACAAAGTCAGTCCCTTTCTCTAAAACTAAAATTAGAATTTATGATTATGAAAATCAAATTCAATCTTGTCTAATTGTTTTAAAAACAATTGTGAAAATTTTGTATATTGAAAAAATCGTTTCATTACCATCATTAAAATAACAATTGAATTTGAGTTGAATGACCAGAAATAAAACAATAGCCTTCAAAACAGTTACAATAATATTTAAAAAAAAATCTAAAATATGATCCAAAAAATTGCATTACATTTTTGCCTTGTAAAATAGTGAAGCAAAGTTTATGACAGTCCATCATTCCAATCCAGGTAAATAAATGTCATTAATCGGGAACTTTGTGAATTACCTTTAGACAAAAAAGATCTTTGCTACACTGACATGAATTCTCAACCAGATGTTCATGCACACACACACACACACACACACCTACACACACACACACACACACATGCACAGCTAAAAAGTGCTCCCGCTGCTTGAATCACCTCATTATGGCAGTGTGAGTTTTAGAGTGTTGGCGGATTTACGGCTGACAAGAACTTGGAAGGTACACACCCACACACATACAAGGGGAGTTTTCTATCATAGTTGGGACATTTCACCGACGCAATGCATTTCCTAGCTCCTTATCATAAACTTAACCATCACACCAGATTGCCTAACCTCAACCAAAATCCAATTCAAACCTATGATCTAAAAGCAAGTCTTGACCCTCAAATAGGTCTGAATCTGGACTTAAAATGGTCCCCATAAAGACAGTAAAACCCTGGATTTAGTCCCCACCATGTAACGAAAACTAAGGGCACTCACACACACGATTTAACAAATAAGTATGACACAATTTATTAACAAAAAGATTAAATGTTGTCTGTGTGTGTGTGTGTGTGTGTGGGGGGGGGGGGGGGGGGGCATGTGTTTACTTAAGTCACTTATCTATTTACTCTAAGCCCTCACAAATCCTTGACTTAAGTAAACACACACATACTGGAGGAATCAATTAGAGCGTTTGTCTGCCTTTGCACGGCTTCCAATCTGGCGACCTTGACGTGGAGAAACAATGCCTTCATTCTGCGCAAAATGGCTCAAGGCAAACTTTTTAACTCTTTGTTCAAGCGGCTGATATTATTTTTGTTTTATGAAAGCAGACGTGCGTCCTCCTTGCGCTATGTCGGCTGGGGTAGAAAAATATGGAAGCCATTTTGCTTTTCTTGGATGAGGAACACATTGTGGTGCATAACACTTTGATTTGTATTGTTCTTTGTCGCATAGTCTTACAAAGATGTTATTGTACTCGTTTTATTCATGGTGTGTTTGTATATGCCCGAAAAAAAGAGCTCCAAAAATTGGCCAGTAGTCAGTCGATTTATTTTTACCGATTTACTGTATTTATTTTTGCCCAACACTTAATGTATACACAGATATACAGAACCAGTTGAAAGTTTAGCAATTTTAATGACCCTTTTGACCCCACTTTAAAAACAGTTGGGTCAAAAATAACTCCATTGTGGATCCAAAACCAAAAAAAAAAGGACTTTGGGTCAGTTTGACCCAATTTTCTAGCTTGGTTTTGTCAACCCAACCCAAAGTAGTCTTGTACGAAACAACACATTTCTTGAAGTTGTTTTGCGGAGAAAAACCCAGAAAATCTGGTGAAAATGACCAAAACATGATACAAAACAACCCGCTTTTTGCCTTTGCCAAAATGTCCAATTTTGGGCACCGTGCATAACAATAGAAAAAGTTGGGTCAAAATAACCCAATATTGGGTTAGTCTTTTTTTTCACATAATTGGGTTATTTTTCACAACTGTTTTTAGCGTGCAGCTTTGCAAATCTTTATTTTCTTGGTCAACTTTATTAGGTATAAGAAGCCTTATAACATGCAACAAATGTTTGGACCGCTGTGCATTTAAGAGTTAATATTGTGCCTTGAATTTCTTAATCTGTTTGAGACCATGCAAATTTGAAGGCGTTTCCAAAGTTTTCACATCCCACAATTCCGTATAATATTCACGAGTTTTTCAGTTCTTTGCGGAATGATGTCCCCGATGACTTGTCGTGTTATTACCGAGGTCTTAAATTCGGTCACAAAAACAAAAAAAAAAGTCTGAGGAGACGAGCAGATTTGCGGCGAGTCGCTTGACTCGACACACGACTCGCTAACGAGCCCCGAGGTCTTTTGGGAAGATTGGAATGGAGGAAAACTGAAGCCCTTGTGAGGCAGGAAGGGCTGCGCACACTCGCGCGCACTAACGCACACACTTTCTAACCTAATCTGATTTTACACTGATACTATGATTAATGCTTCTTTGTCGGGAAGACCCTTGCGTGACTTTTGACATAGTTTATGCTGTATTAAAAATAGCGTCTAGAGTTACGGTGCCGTGCAGACCGGAGCGTCACATGTTAACAAGAAGAAAAAGAAGTCCTAAGGAAACAACAAGCATGTTATCAGTTCTGGAGAACACGACATCCCAGTGAAGGTCACACTGAAGTCGAGGACAGCTAATTTAGTATAGAAGGGTGCAAGAAATTGGAAGTTTTCATTCTGGTTTTCACTCAGTTTCAGGGGGGGTTATATTAAGTGCACATAAAATATGAACACTCTTTTTCTTTTGAATTGTAGGCTCGTCACCTGTCTCTTGCCTTGGCAAAGACGTCTTTTTCTTTCTCGGAATAACTTATTTGTGAGTGAAATTTTGTCGCCCAAGTGACCGAAGCAAATCCAAGAGAATCCGTCCAGTTTTCAAAATAAAATAGCTTTCAGATTCCGATAATCCTTAAAATGGAAATGGTGGTTGTGGACCTCTGGTTTAGACTATCGAAATGGACATTTTTTTTCTAACGGATGTGTCACCACGACAACAGCCTTCAACAAATTTAAATGATTTGAACTCTTGATTTTAACTTCCTCACATGGAACAGAAATTTTGAAGACACTTGAATCAAGGCTCTGCGAGGAGTTTGTTCAAATGTGACCTCTGTGAAAGGTCATAAATGGGGTCAAAAAGTGAACGTGAATTCAAAATGGTGGATTTCCCCTTAGGTTTATGGTATTTTTTTCGATGGACTGGCGACCAGTCCAAGGGTCTACGTATGTTGCTTTTTTAGCTTTAACCATCAAATTAGGCATAATTTCTCTTAGCAACCAGCGCGTCGCTATGGCAACAGCTTTTAACAAATTTATACGATTTTTGAAATCATTACATCTTAAATATCTTCACAAGATACACATATATTTTGAATATGACTGAATCAAGTCTTTTAAAATATTTCTAAAGTGTTAAATGGGGACAAAACGTGAAGGTCAATTCAAAATGATGGACTTCTTGTTAGGTTTATGGTATGAGTTTTCAGTGAACTGACGACCAGTCTACGTATGTGGCTTTTCTAGCTTAAAGTCCGCTGTTTCAACCATTTGAAGTATAATCTTCCTGAACATCTTTACAACATACACCCAAATTTTTTAAAACAATTCAATCAAGTCCCTGCGAGGAGTTTGTTCAAATACGACCCCTGTAAAAGTCAAAAAATGAGGCCCAAAGTCATGATGGTGTACTTCCTGTTAGGCTTTGGTATGAATCCAGCGAACAACCAATCCTGCTTCATAAAGAATTTATGGGGCATCAAAAGTCTGTAAATGGACCAAGCAACGACAACAATTTTACCATATAACCTTCATGGCTTCAAGAACAGTCTTCTCAATCTTTCTTTCTTTCCAACAAAAATCATCTGCAAAGCAATAAACGTCCCGCGTCTGAAACGTCTGCAACCATGACGACTCTCCTCCGCTCGACGGCTCGTCTTGGACCGCGCGTGTTTGTTTTTGGAACGTCTCGGTCTGGCCAGAGGCTATGGCTACGCTCGACATAACAAATGGCGCTCGGGCTTGTGTGCGCGCTCGAAGAGAAAAGAGTCAATCGCGGGAACTTCATTAGGTGCCACTTTTGTCTATTCAAATCCAGTCAATCCAAGTGCGGATGATAAAGTAAACGGACCATGAAGGTTGCTCAACAAATCGGGTTACATTCCACTAAGTGTGGGGACATTAAAAAAATGTAGTCTCATGTATATAAAAAAAACATATACAGTGGGCCCAGGTGTTACGAGATGAATGCGGTTGGGCTCGTAAGGCGAATTCGAACAAGTCTTTACCATTCCGCCATCTTGAAACGAGTGAGGCCGACCAATAGCTGACCACCATCTCCGTGAGGAGACGCCGACCAATACCAGATCAGGATTGTAGTGACACGTTGTAGGGACGGCAACTGAAAATAAGTGTAATTACCTAAAAACACCTACAGATGAAGACGAAACAACCCAGCCAAGCACCTAGGGTCATGACAGTTTTTTTGGTCGCAAAACCGGGAAAATACCACGAAGAGGGGATTAAAAAACTCAGTATTCCACGTCGCAACATGAGAACGTAAGTCAGGGACCCTGTAACACGGGGGTCCACTGTATTATGAATCAGATTTAAATGAAAAGCACCAAAAAAAAACAAGAAAAAAAACCGTCTGTGGTCCGGCATGCTAATGTGCGTACATAGCCCATCAAAAGCTAAATTGCTGATGTTTTATGGGCCACATGCACAGTAAAAACACACCTCCGCTAATCGCCGGTCTCGGTTATTTGGATCTGTTTGTTGTCTCTTTCATGTGGCGTGTTCGGCTCTCATCTGTGAACAAGATGTTCACATACCACACAAGCCGCAGCACACTTGCAAAGAATAAAAGTCTCTCTGGTTACGCTGACACAGAAATGACACCAAATGTTCACGCATGTTGTTCAAATCACGTCTTTTTCTTTTACAATGACAGCTGACTTTTTATTTACTCGTGTAATTTGAGACCTATTTTCAAACCGTTATGTTTTTTATGGCTTTTTGTGGCCTTTCACGACGAGAGTGATCTTGAGGCATACTGTAATTGTTAGCTAAACATGTTTGTTAAAATGGCTAACATGTTTAAAAGAATAGCATTATATTGCAAATGTTTTGCTTTCGCGATAAATGTTTTCTTAACTAGTTAGTACAATTTGGGGCCTGTCTTCCAATAATTATGTTTGTCTTTTTGAGACGTGACTGTTACATACACATTAGCTAAAAAAGCTAACATGTTTAAAAGAATAGAATTATACTGCAAATATTTTGTTTTTATGAGAACTACTTTTTTTTATTTACTTGTATAAATGGAGGCCTGTTTCCTGTTGTATGTGTGTTTAATTCCGGCTTTTCGTGACAACAGTGATGTTGGGAAATGAATGTTTGCTAAAAACGCTAACATGTTTAAGAAGGTTTTTCTTTTATGATGATAAATTACTTTTATTACTTGAAATACAATTGGAGGCTTGTTTTCAAAATGTTATGTTTGTCACGGCCTTTTGTGGCCTATTAGGGAAACTAATGTTGAGACGTTACTGTTAGCTAAAAACGCTAACAAGTTTCACAGGATAGCATTATATTGCAATGTTTTTTTTGACAACTGATCTTTTTTCTTGTAAAATTTAAGTCCTGTTTGCCAACTGTTATATTTGTCTTATGGCATTTTGTGGCCCTTTAATGACAACAGTGATGATGGCACGTGACTTAGCTTAACATGTTAGCTAAAAAAAGCTAACATTGTTGTAAGGATAGTATTATATTGCAATATTTTTCTTTTACGATGGCAAAGTGACTTTTGACGCCTCTTTCTACAATGTTTGTCTTATTATGGCTTTTCGTGGCCTTTCATGACCATGATGCTACGACATTACTGTTAGCGAAACATGTTAGCAAAAAACAGTGACATGTTGAAAAGGATAACATTGTATTGCGATGTTTTTCTTTTAAAATGACTGAATGAATGACTATTATACTTGCATATTTTGAGGCCTATTTCAAAACTGTTTGTCCGCAATTTATTTTATTTTTAGTTATTAATATAATACCCAAATCTCAAATTAGCAAGATTGTCATTTGCAGGCGATTGAGAACTTGGATTGTTGTGCCCTCTGTATCTGAAAATATTTATTAAAATACATTTGCATTTTCACTAGTTTGATGTCATATAACCAGACTTTATTGCCCAAACACTCAACTTGATTTGTTGAACTATTTTGTTGTGTTTTGAATGTTACCATCTGCTTGTATAGAAAAAAAAATAACTCTACAAGAAGCAGATGCTTTCATAACAAATAGTCAAAACCTTTTTAAGCAAAGAGCAGCTGCGGTTGATGCCCTGATCCTTTTTATATTCTTTTTAAAGTGGTTTCTGGATGACGTGAATGTGATTCATCCATCTCTCTGCATGCTTTCTGTCTCTGGTCTGTTTTGCCATTTTCTTCTTCATGTGCTCGGTCGACGCGGACCCCCAAACCCTCCCAACGCTGACTTTTCACCTCCTAATCCCCAGACGGCCTGCAGCGAGGCATGCCACACTGATAACATTGTATGCTTTTCTACTCATGATGTTGTATCAGTATTTATATATATTTATATATGTTTATTGTGTAATTTCTCATGAACTAGACAAAGTTCTGCTTACAGACAAAATGCGTGTTAATATTGGGAGTACAAAACAAAACGAATTTAATGGCAGGAACAATAGTTTTCTTTTCAAATTAAGAGCAGATTAAATGGAACATGAATCAATAACTTTTGTTATAGTGACTCCTTTTGCAAAATGTTGTGTGCGTTTATTTTACGTTTCATACGGATGCACGTTGTCATTAATGAGGCAATTTTTCGGCAGACGAGCCAGAAATAAAAACAGATTGTATTTCGATGTCTTCTCGAGTTACTGGATAAAATACGCTTCGAGATATCAGGACAAATACGCTGAAAATTCCGAAGTTTAATATATCAGACACTACTTTTTTTTCTCCCTGGTGGTACTTGGTTATACTTTGACTTGAACATCATTAAACTTTATCTGAGAAAAATAAAAAAATATAACGTTATTAGTATAATTTCTTGCTTAGGTTTTTACTGTAATATCAAAACTTATTTCCTTCTATTAACTTCCCAAAAATGGACAATTTACAAATTACTGTGGCATGTGTATACCAGTTATTGTTGTCTAATTTTTGAAGTTTTATTGCCTTTGAGATTATGAGAGCATTACTAATTTGATTTACTATATGAATTTTAAAGCCATTTTTTATACCATAAATGTTGGTACCATTTGTTGGTATACAATCTTTGTTTTATCGTTGAGACTATGAAAGAAGAAAAATCTCCCCTGGCCCAAAAAAAGTTTAGCCCCTGGCCTGAAAAATGCTTGAAAAATCTGAGGTCGCGACCCCTGAACACCTCAAAGGCACAACAGGTGACGAGAGCTTGTACCACACCGGTGTAGCTTACCAAGATACGCGTGTCATGCCGTCTGAAGAAAGTTTATCGGATAACGATGCAAAGTACGCCTCAGGTGTGATAGTCTGTACTTTTGTCTTCCTGTCTACCCGGTTTCATGCATGTATTCGGTAACGCTTTTACACGATTACGGTTAAGCGTACGCTTGCTCATATCTGGAGGGACTATAGAAAAATCTGAAGTAGTTCACGCATAGAATATAGCTGGAGGTAACATTCACATATTCCGGGAAAAATGTTGTGCTAACACCTGAGATGGCGCTAAAGCTAATGTTTGAGTAGGTATGCATGGTATGCAGGTAGGTTAAATCTCATGACGGTGCTAGAGCAAACATCGGGGTGGCTCAGAGGGCCGATGTGCGGAATGTTGGGTTATAAATACGGCACAGTGGGAAGCTCAATGATTGGAGGTCGATATGCGGTTGTTTTGATCGTGTTTGTCACCTTTGTTATCGAAAGTGCTTTTTTAACAGTTGCTACGGTTCTTTAGTGTTCTTTGTGTAATATAGGATTCATGTCTGAGAGCATTTAAGTTCTGGCTTGTCATTTCAAGCTGTCTTCCTTGGTTACTTTCAGTCTAGTTTCCGAGTCTAGTTTTCCCCATTTTTGGTTGGATTTGTGTGTGTATAAAGACTTTCTACTTTAACATCTCTGGGTCCGATTTGTTTACCGTGAACGAGCCAAGTCTTTTGAATGGCTCCCAGCAGTAACTTATAACCCCTCCCACCACATCATCTTTGCATATTAACGCTAGTTGATAGTTTCGCAGGGACCGAGTAGAGAGAGAAGAGGCACAAGTGTCCAGCGTAGGTTCCTGTCCCGACTTGCATATGAATTCAGGTTTTGTCACACCATAGGAGGCGTGAAATACTGTACATAACATCTTAAACTTACATTTCATATGAAAATATTATTTTGCCAGGGATGTGAGGGACATGCTTGGTGTGTAAACACAACTTCTTGCAGCACTTGAATAATCTCTTTCGTAAAAAATGCTAATTGTTTTGATTTTTTTTTTTTTAGCTAGATAAGCAAATCTAGCCTTCATATATGTGGGTAAAAACACAAGAAGCTAATTATGTAAGAAGGTAGGTACGTATGTAGGTAAGAAGCTAGCTAGATGTAGCGATGCAAAAATGATGTTAGGTCAGTATTTTGACTTAATTATCCAGTAGAAACCCTGATTTTAATTAAATAAAATATTGTAGACTAGCTGTTGTGTTTTCATGCTTGTCTTGCTAGCTATAATTTTTATAATCCTTTTTTGTTTTTAGCAAGGTAGAAAGATTGGAATGTACGAACAGTTTGGAAGCTAAGTAAAAGGTCGGCAAAATTTAAAGGGATGTTAAACTTTTCGCCATTTTCAGCTGTATAGTTAATATTTTAATTAATTTGATAGCTAGTTTATTTTTCATGTACGATTAATACAGGTTAAAATCAGACTAAAAAATGACATCACATGCTGAGGGCTCAGGTAGCGACCAATCATTCGGCTTCTGAACGTCACATGACCAAAACCGGAAAAGGAGGAGGAGCCATGATTGGTCGTTACATGACCCTTGTGGTGTCATTTTTAGTCGACGGAAGATGAAAACATGTATTTTTTAATATGTTAACTGTACGTTGGAAACAATATCGTTATCAAACTGACTATAAACAAAATATTTCGCAAAATGACTCAATTAAGCATCACTTTAAAGATGGATATACCACAACAGGTCCAAACGCTCACGTAATAAAAGCAGTTACATGGGCTCCCTCTAGTGGTACGAGAAAGAATCACACAATTAAAAATTCAAAGTCCGCATAACGTTTTAGCCTCTTAAGATAACATTAAATACACTTCATCAGCGTCATCTCAGCCTGCGATCTACTCATAAGAATGTCACCAGCGATCAGATGTACGCCGGTGCCTCCTGGTACCGCTGCGGAATGCGCGCGGCGAGCGCCATTTCGACAAGCGTCACGCTCTTTACCTTCCTACTGAAGCGCCGTGTTTATACAACGCGGCGAGGGGATGAGGGGGGGAGCTACTTGGAGACACACTTCATGGCTTACAAAAGGAGTAGCAGGCCCTAAAGCCTCCCTGGGGGTGGGGGGCGACTTCTAAAGCAAAAGAAGTTCCCCTCCGGCGAGCGTGCCGAGGCGCGGGTCCATCCGTGTAGTTTTGCTTCTGGAATTTCTCAGGTGTCAAAATGACTTGTAAAGATGTAACGTGAGCTCGTTGTCATTGAAAAGTGAGACCGCATCAGGCATACGGAAAAAAGACACCTTGCACGCCGCTACTTTAACGATGCCATGACAGATTATGAAAAATTACGTGTCATTAAAGAAGTCACGGGGTGTCCCGTTACATTTTCAATTTTAATACGATCCCGATATTGCAACCCAAATTGCTGCCTGAAACCGATATTCATCCGTTATATCAGCAGTAGTGATCCATTTAATATGAAATGTTCGAGAACTGATCCAGTCATACTATTAAAAAAAAGTTAGCATAAGTAGGTATGAAAAATAGGACCCGTTTATTCCAAATATCCGGGTTACAAAATTTTCAACTAAACGTGAGAATGTACTGCACTAGAATAACGTTATATGAAATAAAATAATGAATAAATAAATAATAAATCATAAATAATACATAATAAATAATAAATAACTCATTGCCAACTCAGTTAAAATTTTTACTCTCAATGGAAAAATGGTAAAAATGTAGCTTTTAACGGCTATTGCTAACAGTGGTCATAAATAAATCTAAATTTGTCAATAAAAAAAACTTAAACGTAAGAAAATGTTGAGCATCAGAAGAATAGTCAAATTTCTATTTCTATGAGAGAAAAGACAAAACATTACAAGTGCAAAGTTTGTAATTTTAGAACATGAGAGGGGAAAAAAATGATGTTGCGTTAAACACAGCCTTGTCCAAATGAAACATTTTTGCAAGCCACAATATTTGAGCCAAAGCCATTAAAGAGCCTCTGAGGGTTCAACTGCCACATTCCGGGCGTAAAGCGGAGCAAATTAATACGTCTTCAAAAATTTCGACCGAGACGTGGCCAAAAAGGACAGATTGCAGGAAAACGTCATAAAATGAAGTGTTTTTGCAATGTAAGTGGGCGGGACCAATGAAATACAGACAAATGTATTGTTATCTTATCTTAAAGGTTGAATACAGTACATTATGACATACAATAATGAAACTATTTTACTTCTACTAAAAATGTGCCAAAAAGTGTTCCAAAATTTCACTATTTAAGGGGAAGTCAATTAAAAAATTTTCTCTACAATAACGTTTCACGTAGGCCTTTTTGTTTAAACATTGTATTATGATTCATATTGCATTTGTGGAATATGAATCAAGCAGTAAACTAAACTATTTCAGTCTTACTAAAGAGGACATCACAATTTTCCAAGGCTCAGGTAACAACCAATCATGGCTCATCTGTTTTTCTATGTTTGAGCATGTGACTTTTCCAAGCCGAGCTGTGATTGGTTATCGGAGCGCTGAAGAACTCGTGTCATTTACAGTCAACAGAAAGATTAAAATAAATTTAAAAAAAAAAGGCTGCTCCCTCAGGATTCTTATTCCACAAATGACAGTCTCCTATAATTCGGGATCTGGTTGTTCTGTTTTAACTATAAAAGCTGTGTAATACTTGACATTTTGTATTTCAAATTTACCAAGTAAACACTGTTGCCGTTTTCGCCGATAGCAAGTACTTTAAGTTCATAAAATACTATGGCATTTCAAATTATTTGTCCTATTGATATTGTTATTGCAGTTGAGTTCTTAACCTTGCCATAATATTATCTCATTCAATGCCAGGGACATATTTTCATGTTCTGTTTCATAGTTGATCCATAAATTGACATCTTGAAGGGATAAACACATTTGCTATACCGGTGGTTTGTCTCCTGGTGGCTAAAAAAAAAAAACAAACAACAAAAAAAACAGAGGGGCTGCAAGGCTCAAATCATGAGAAAAAAGATGTTAAAATCAGAAAAATACCGTACCTATTTTCAAACAGTGATTCCTAAAGAACGGAATGAGGTAGAAACCTTTTTTGTGATTGAAGAATAGAATCTAATCTTTCGTATGGTACCAGGCATGTTTACCTTGAAATATGAGTGAGTTGCCTTTTCCAAAAACTGTTGGCACTTAAAGAGTTAATGTATAGATGTCACTTCTAGGAAACTGTCAAGCAGTTGGATTAACTAACTTTTACTTACGCATTCCAAGTGTTTTCAACCAGGTCGAAATTTGAGTCGACTCCATCCACCGCTAGGGCTACCGGAAGTGACTTTATTATACTATTTTATTCCATTATCACACCCCAAATATCGAATATTCTTTTATGAAATGCTCTCACACACTCACGAAATGTCTCTGCGGACTTTCACGACAAACACACACACGCGGAAAGACTTATTGACCTCGTAACTCTTAACTTCCTCGATTAGACTTACTAAATGGCTGATTGGGGATCTTTCCTCATAATCAGTTGTCACGGCGACGTGACCGCAGCTTTCCAACTCGACCCTCGGGATTACTCCAAGATGGAAAGCTAAGGGGAGGGCTTCACCTCAAGGTGCTGGCCCCCCGCAGCATCTTCCACTTCATGACCCCCCTCAAAAAAAAAAAAAGGGCAACTTAATTAAATTGCTGAGGCAGCGAGTCAGGAATGTTTGCTTTCCTCTCTGGTTGTGCCCCAGCCAGACTGTCTGTGAACGTTCTTTGCATTTCTCAGCCTTCTGCTTCTTCTTCTGCGATTCTCGGCACAACAAGATGTTGATTGGTTTTGATGAAATGGAGCTGAAGAGGCTCTCATTCATGACTGAGCTGCTTCTTGGCATTACTGCTTTTATTTTGGAGCCCATGTTACTTCCAGGATACTTTGCGTGTTGTCACTGGTGTCAAACTGGCAACACGGGGCTCAGTTCTGGACCGTCACATTTGATGTGGCCCGCAAATGCTAATTTTCCTTGTTTCATATATATATATATATATATATATATATATATATATATATATATATATATATATGAAAGATCTTTTCGAGCATTTTTAAAAGATAGTTGATCATTTGTAAAAAAATGAAAAATGAAAAAGTGCTTATCCATCAATTTGTTGTATATACTGTCTGTGAAAATAGTCATAATTTCCCCGTGAGGGAAACCATTACTATGATTTAAACTGTATTTTGCAGGAAAGAGAAAAACTTATCTATAAAAATTGTGGAAGTATACCTGCAATGCTTAAACCAGTTTGCATTCTAACGAAAGAAAAAAGCAATACAAATCAATTTTCAACAGCTGCTTTTGTACTTTTTACATTTATACAGGTTACAGGTTAGTCTAAAATGGGAAAAAGGAGAACTATTTGACACCCCCCCTTTCCGCTCACTCTAAATATGATTATCATCAGTTTGACCTAAAACTGTATCCTTTTTATGATTTAAAAAAAAACAAAATTATTCAACTTTCAACAACCGTTAACTACTTTTTTACAGCCTTTATACAAGTTACAGATTAGTCTGAAACTGAAAAAAGTGCATCAAAGTGCCTGAAATATGAATTTTTTTTATTGCATTTACACCTCACATGTGAGAAACAAAACCCTTTCCCTAGGGTCATCCTTTGAGAGAGACTGATTTGGAATAATTGGTGAAAAGTAATGTTTTCATCACAAATTTTGAGCCACGCCCCCCTGCCTCAAAATTTAAATTTTAATAAGTTCTCGTCGTTTTTTTAATGTAATTGTAGCTCACAGTTTATGTTACCAGATCGGAGTTAGCTGGAAATGCTGCATGAAATTAAATTTCATGAACTGAAAGTTGCTATTGCCAAGCTAACTGATAACCAAAAAGTGTGATGCTTCTCGTTTATATTAATGTCATTTAAATCGCATTAAAATGTACAAAATTGGTGTTGTGCACCCCTTAAACTCTGACCTTAGTATCGCCTCTGCACTCCGAATTCTCGGCGGATTTTTTTCAAATCGCGTTTCTTTTCTACGAATACATGTGTGATGCGCAAAAATCAAGTTGTTACTTACCCTTTGCGATATGGTTCCGACAGGAAAAAAAAAAATCCCGGCGGGATAAACACTTGAGTCCGAACTTTGTATCCCAAATTTGCGCGTCAGCAACGCCCGCGTTGCGCGTCCGTCTTCGCGGAAAGTTTCCACGACTTACTTGCCAGCCTCCGTTTTTGACCCTCTGCGTGTCCCGATCCAAACTGCGGCAGTGTTTCGCCTCCAGATCACAAACAGAAAACCAACACATGGAGGAGGAGGAGCGGGTGGAAGGAGGAGGGATCGACGAGGCGGAGACTACCTGCATTCGCAGTAGTCCACATAAAAAAAAAAAACAAAAAAAAAAACATAAAAACTAAAAGAGTTCATAGGTTACATTAAAAAAAAGTTAAAAATCTAGAGTAGCGTATTTTAGGTTTAGAAAAAGACAACAGATGGCATCTTGAGAAAAGCCCAAACGGTTCTTCTCAATTGCTTCTCAATTATACACTTACATATAATAAATAATATATATTTACCGATTTACCACATATTTTTTTTAAATAATATCTATAAAAAGTGTATAAAAAGTATACATGAACCTGTATCCTTTTCAACATTAACGAAAGAAAAGAAAATATCATATAAATTACATTTCAACAACTGTTATTTATTTATTTACATTGTATATATAGGTTATAGCTTAGTCTAAAACTGCACGCACCCCCCCCCCACACACACACACACACTATGGGAAATGTGCAAAAGCAATCCGTATTCAACTTTTATTTACATTCTTCCAGGTCTAATGTTTTTAAAATCACTTTTTAAATCATTTAATATCATCCAGTTTGCATCACGATTAATTTCATATAAAGTCATTCATACTTCTTGGAATCTGACCACAAACAAGAAACAGTTGGGTTAAAAATAATCCAATTATGATTCCAAAAATGACTAATATTTGGGACAATTTTCTGCTAGTACAAACTAAGTAGGTAGCTACCTACAGCTAGCTAACTAGCTAGCTAGCGATCGACAAGCATCTACCTGTTTATTGCTCTCTTGCTCTCTCTCGCTTCATATACACAACATTTATGTTTGAAATCACTGTCACGCTGTAAACAACAGTAGATAAAAAAAATTGTGATCACTTGGAATTTTACAATGTTCAGTATGAGCATTCGCGTGTCTATTTCAAGAGAGCGTCTTGGGAAAGCATCGCTGCAGGTGCGTGTCCTCCCGACAACGAGCTGTCGGCGGAGACGTAAGAGGTGACAACTCGGGGCGCTATAAAGGGGGGGTCACGCGTCAGGAACGTCAAGAAACGCGACACCCGGCCCGTTGTCCGCAGGTCACCAACCTTCGGTGTCAACTACTAGTAATATGCAAGTATGATACAATGAAAAACTTCATGCACAGAGCGGCATTTTTTGAGGATAAAGAATATATTCCTTATGTTTAGTTTCGCTCTGTTTTAGCATTTTGCTAATGGATTTTTGTAAGGCAATGTTGATCGATGGGAAAAGGGTACACAACATATTTTCAGTATTTTTTCAAAACTAGGGTTTTTATATTCCTTAATGCAAGTAATTCAAATGACTTCATCAATCATAGGATGTGTGAAGAAGGTGCAGAAAGAGGAACATTTGACAGGACCGAGTGAAAACAAACACTGGTTGTTTGTTCTGCTGCTTTACTATGACAAACTACGGTGTGAACCTTTCCTGGGAAGAGTCGCACTTACTAGAGCCACGCCCATTTCCAATTGATTACACTCAATGCCACCTATATATTGTATTAGTCAAGTTACAAACGTAAATATTGCGTTCATTTGGTCTGCTTTATCGTTGTTTACATTTTTTTTAATGCCTTCGAGATTCATTCATTCATTCTTTCTTTCAAGGGCCTTGAGGATGGTCGAGGGAAGGATATTTTTGGCAGTGATGTGAAAAATGAGGATAGTGTCATCCCATCGAAACAAAGGTTGAAACATCCAATTGTGGTCATTGCGCTCCCTCTAGCGGACAAAATAGGCATAACCAAAACAGACCTCAACTTTATTCGGAAAGAATGAAACGGAGGACTCAAGTCATACAATTCACGATAGGATTGGTTTACTGTAGTGGCGATTATAAAAATGGTGAAAATCATCGAGTGTATAAACTCGTCCGGTGCATAAAATTATTAGCTCAATCAACCTACCGCATGATTAAATTGACATTTCGTGTGATAGATGGAAATGAATTTAAATTTTCAGGAAAGGCGCATCAAGAATTTCTAAATGTTAAAAATTTTACACCTCAATAAGTGCTTGAGTAATACTTTGTGTCCCAAGAGCCCTGACAATATCACAGCAACCGCTAAAAATGTGTCCGAAGTCGGGTCGCAAACTCAAATGCTGCGTTCGAGAACCGTGGTATTTATCCTAATCAAAATTGGCCCAATTCCACCCTCACAGCTTGGAAGCGAATATTGGATTTTTTAAATATATTTATTTTTGGTGATGTAAAAGTGCCTTTTCTAGATTTCGCAACTCGGATCTTCCAGTTAAAAGGATCGTTCAATTGCACCTTTCCTAGTTGAAGGTCAGACTTCCGATCTTTATCGAATGCAGCACAATGAGGAAGTAACAGACAATGCAAATTTTTTAAAAAACCGACCCACCGCCGGCTTCATTTTCACTTGATTTCACTTTTGCTTAAAAGGTGAGAGGCCGCAATAAACGTGACGAATAAGATACATCTTTTTATAAAATATAAAGACACGAGCAGTAATTAAGGCTGCAGTTACGTTTTAAACCTGAGGATGTCGCCTTTTACCAGGAAACATGGTACAGTAAATGCGCCCTGTATCGTTAATGAGAAATGTACAGGTATACGTAATAGTATGTTAGCATTGTGTTTTTTGTCGTTTCTATCCTATTTCATCCAAAGATAATTCCAACATTGAGTGGTAAATACACAAATAAAATTGCTTTAGATTCGACTAAAAAAACAACAATATAATACTGATAATAGCAACTGCTGAGTAACAATAACAACAACCTTCTGAAAAACACCCTGTAACTTTTGTATATTGTTCTGTCCATTTTGTCTCAGAAAGACTCGTCTTTCCTTCATATGGTAAAACCTCTTTTAGGGGAAAAAACAAACAAAACAAACAAAAAAAAAATCCACTTCCTCCTAAGAAGTATGGAAAACTTGGAAAATTGTTGGAGAGCCCAGTTATTATCAAACAAGAATGTTCAACAAAAGAATGCCCCAAAATTCTGACGTTAAACATTAATCCTTCCTCAAGTTCTATTAAAAGTATACATGATGAATAATCTTTGAACTGTTTTTGTTTCTACAATGGTTGACTGAGTAGAAGAAAAGTCAAAGTTTATTTTCTACTTCCATATTTTATACCGATTGACAAACACCCACTCCAAAAAAGTAACACAATTCCTGCGCAGACTGCCTAATGAATAAAGACGAAGCTAAAAAAAAAATATAAAAGGAAAAGCTAGACACCTAAAGAAAAATTGTTTTCACCTTCAGTTTTTTTCTTCTATATTAGTTTTAGTTCCAGTATTGCCAAAAATCAGATTTTTCTGCAGTTATATTTCTATTTCTTGAACAACCGAAAAAGTTTCGACATCCCTGTCCAGGTGGTTTCAACAAGGGGGTCCAGGCTCCATCTTGAATTTCATCCAGAAAGCGAGCAGCTCATTGGGCGACGCCAAGATGGACGTGATGATCTTGGAGTAGGCGCAGCGGTCAAACTCGGTTCTGAATGTTCGGAATTGGGACGGATCCGGCGGCGATACCGGCGCCAGACCCAGCTTCTTCATGCACATCCCGACATAAGCGTCCTCGATGTTGAAGGGCTTGATGCTTTTGGAGCTTTCCACCAACTTGCCCGGCAGATCATTGGAAAACACGTAGCCCATGCCGAGAGCGTAAAGGGGGAATTTCGGATCCGGGTACATCTCCTTCGGGACGTACCACTTGGAGGTCTTTGATCGAACGACCCGTCGGTTCCGCATGAGGAATCCGGTCAGGTAGTCTGTTCGGGGGACGCCCGGCTTCTGCAGCATCAGCACCAGGTTGTCGATGTTGAGGAACACGTCCGAGTCGATTTTCATGGCGTAGGCGGCCGCCGGGCAGCGCGTGGCCAGCCACTCCATGATGACCATGGTCTTGATGGTCAGATTGAGGTAGGTGTCCCTGAAGTCGCTCTGGATCACGTCGCGGTGCAGCCGGTTCTCCCGCCGCGGATCGGGCCCCTCGCCCAGGCCCAGCATGAAAAGAGTCAGGACCTTCTTGCCTTGGACCACTTTCTTCTTTCCCCACGTGCTGCGGATGGCGTCCCGGGCGGCAACGTTTTTTGGCTCCACCGGAACCATCAGGACCAAGAAGGGCGTGTGACTCTCGCACGCGTCGCCGACATCTACGGTGAAGCGATAATTCCGCGGGTACGCCAAATTGTACCGAGCGCCCGGAATCCACGGGAGAACCGTGCTTGTGGGAATGTTATAATCCAGTTTGAATCGGTGCTTGGGGTGAATCCGATAAGGGGGGGCACTGACCTGGTAGATGTCCTCAAGAAGCAGAGACTTCTCTTTCCAAATGTAACAGAATAATAGCGCGGCACACAACAGGAACGGGTACTTGAACCGCGTCTTTTTTTTAAGGCAATGGTGCCATCTGCTGAGCAATATCCTGGGAAATAAACACGATGTAAATTAAATACGAAGACATCCATTCATCGGCAAATTCTTTCCCTCCCAAATGCCTCTTCATGCCAAACTTGAGTGGAGTATCCCTTCCGTCCCTTTGTTTTGTCGTACCCCACGGCTCTATCTTAGGTCCCATTTTCTTCACCGGTCTCGAATGGTTTTTCGTCCAATTTTTGTATCTTTACATCAAAGGCGTTTTACATCAAACGGAAAGCGTTGAACGGAGATACCAGGGAGCTGAGATTCCACCCAAATAGTGGAAAAAAAGTTCAACGTGGCATGACCACTTAGCTATCGTACCACGAGGAGTGTGCCAACCCTTGGCTAAAATAATACGGGAATGCCGTGGAAGAAAATGATCCAAGATTGAGCAAAATACAGCACAAGCGTTATTAAGCGCCCAATAAAACTCGGGCGTGTAGAGCTATGTTTACTCAGCTAATGTTACACTATTTGCTCACCGTTGCTGTTATCTTTACAGCTGAAAACGGCACACGTTATTGATAATACATAACCGCGATGTAGTGAGGTAACAATAACAGCAAATGTTCCGCTTGCGATTTATTAATTTGTCATTGTAAATTTAGTCCTTCGTTAGATAATTTTTCGGCTATTTATTTAGTTAACATGATAATCATTGGCAAAAGAATTTATAGATCCATCCATGTAAGTCCGGCCCTACTTTACACCTTGAGAGACAATATTATAAATGTGAAAAATCCCCCTGCAAACGGCACCCACAGCGGAAGGTGCAATTCCCGTCCTATATCCAATCCCTAGGGCGTTTTTCCAGTTTGTGCGTGTGTTTGACGTGTCACACCCTCAAAGGTACCGCTCCAGGATAAGACGATAAAAGCAAACAGCTGGAAAAAAATTAACACTGCTGTTTACGAATAGATAACTGATTTACGGTATCGGTAATAAACTCATTAAAACTGTGAGTAAATACAAGTGAAAATCAAAGACGTGTTTGTCGAAAACTAAGCAACACGTTTCATTCAAGAAAGGCTGAATAGGTGGAAAAAGAAATGAAAAGAATCCATCGATACCTTTTAAGTCCATTGGCACTCGGGTTTGTTTTCTGGTCCTCCATGGTTCAAGTCCATTAATTGTCCTACTGTTGCACTCATGCGGGAGCCAGGTGTCCCCCCCCCCCCCCCCCCCCCCCCCCCCCCCCCCCGCCCTTTGCACTTGCCTTCTCACACCTTCTTCTCTCCCACAAAAGGGACACACCCACACACCGTGACTCCCACTCCGGATGGAATTATTACAGAGAAGGGAAAAAGTATGGCGTGTATAACATAATAGATAAGATATTAAAAAAGTTGCCAAAGCTCAGAGTCCTATTAACAAAAGGCTGTAGTAAATACACCCAAGTTTCACAGCGTGAATGCCGTTTGCACCCGTTTCGCCCCCCCGATCAAGTTACACCGGGGGTTCTCCAAATTATCGAGTCAGGAACCCCTTTTAGAAAGGAAATTTTACAACAACAAAAAAAAACGTTAATATTTGCGGAAACAAAACCAAAAAAAAACATTGAAGCCAATCATAATTGCCCTGTTTATTCAGCGACATATTCAAGTTGACAACAAGTGTATTTGTAACTTTTCAGCTATAGTGAAGTTTAGAAAATTGAAAATGCAAATTGCGCAACTCTTGATAACAAACCGGGTCAAACAGGTCGCTGACAATTATCAAGTCGAAGTTATTGGCTTCGTCAAGCAAATATTTAAATTAATGATTGATTTTTGTAATCCCAAAAGAGGACGCTTTATGTATTTTTTCTATTTATCATTTATTTTTGAGAGAACGTCTGCCAAATTTTTTGATTTATTTTTTGTGGACAATTTTTTTTTTAATAAGTTATTTCTTTTTCGATAACATAAAGAGGACACTTATTGTTAATTATTTTTTGTGGAAATTAAGTTTGAGTTTCTAAATTTTATTTAATACTGATAGTTGAGTCTCTCTTTTTTTGTTTGGTTGTTTTTTTACCCCAAAAATATTTGCACTGATTATGGGGCCGCAAATTTGCATAGCTGTGGATTTTTATCCCAGTTTTTTCATTTTTTTTAACCCATTTACTGTTTTTTTTTAAAGAATCTATGTTATCTGTTCAATTCCTATATATACATGAAATACACAATTCCTTTTAAATTGTATATAATATAATTTTTTGGATGAAAAAAATAACGTTATATTTCCTTGTTTTTCTCAAAATTCAATGACTTTTCGGAGTAAAGATTTCTTTAAAAACACCCAGAAATAGACCATTCATATTCAACTTTATTGACATTCTGTCATCGTCATTTGGAAAATGTCACAGTGGCCCTGATGCACAAGTCACATCTGTTGTCGCTTGTTACAATAGCGCCCCCACAAAACAAGGAATTAAAAAATAATAATAATAATACACATACTTTTTTTTTTTTTGGCGTAAATGTTTTCAAATACGTTGTGATACATTTTGGTCGGAAACACAAGGCACATTTGGAACACGTTGGAGATACTCACAATGATATAACACAAACAGGCCACATGTAGCCATTGTCAAACTTGAATTTTTTTTTTTTTTTAAGTAAAAATGCCTTCCTCTTCTTTAACTACAACAAAAAGTAATAAAAAGCAGCCTGTGTATGGCAGTCGCACGGACGCAAACTGTTTGTTGACCTGTTGGAACGTGCACGTTCTGCAGAAGAGACCGAGGCAGATCCGGTTGAGATCTTTGTCGACGGTGGCAAGGAGGCAAGCAGAAAGAACCCATCTTGGTTCCTTCAGCTTTGACTCATTCACTGCCAGATTTTCAGACTCTCCTTTACCCTAATGTTCAAAAAACAAATACTATAAATAAGCGCTTGGGATTAAATGTCCGGACTCCTTAAAGACGTATAAATACGTCCTTGGCGGTGAATGAGTTAAATACAGGAAAGCCAAAATGTCTATTGGTAACGGATGATTCTACGCAAACCTTGTATATAACTCGTTCACTGCCACTGACGGTTATAGACGACAAAGATTCATTTTAACTGGGCTGGCAGTGAATGAGTTAAACACACAGTGTATGGACAAAAGTATTGGGACAGTTAAGGTGGAAGAAAACTCATAATTGTTATTTTTTTTAATATCTCTTTAGATTGTACTCACCACAAACAATGCTGGGTTGTTGATTGGGTTATGTTCACCCAAATTTGGGATAATTATTTTTTTAACCCAACAGATCGACTCACGGTGTTGAATTTGATCGCTGTTTTCGGACATTTTTACATAAATATAGACTGCTGAGTGAATTAATATACTCTAAAAACAGTTGGGTCAACAATAACCCAATTTTGGGTTAAGAACAACTCATTCAATATTTTATAGTGTTTTACTAGAGAACCTCAAAAGTTTGGTCGTTTTGTATAAAGTAACACAGAAAGTTGGTCAAATTGACCTATTGACCTTTTTTTTTAAACCAATAACTGGGTTATTTTTAACCCAACTGTTTTTAAAGTATATTAACCACAAATTTCCCAACACACTTTTCCGTGTCGTTTTGGATAAACAAACAAGAAAATTGGGTCAAATTCTTCCAAATATTGGCTTGGCCCTTTTTTGGACCAATAATTGGTTTATTTTTTACTCCGACTGTTTTTAAAGTGTATTAACCACAAGAAATTCTGGGTTTCTTTTCCCAACACACTTTGCCAATTTGCATATTGGGTTGATATTTGAGTTCATTGTTTTTTTAAACCCAATCGATCGGTTGACGGATTCGATTTGGACAACAACAACAAAAAGCTAAGCTAAATGGCTGTCATCCAATAGAACTGAATACTCCTTTTTTTTTCCCCATAATTGGGTTATTTTTTGCTTGTTATATTTTGGTAAACTGTTTATTTATTTCTATTTACCACAGCTATACTGATAACCCTGGTAACCCATTTTTTTGAAGCTTGAAATCCTCGGTAGCTTTTAGCCCTTTTTGGCTTCAAATCTTAATCTTCAACCCAATGTGTTGGGAATAAATAACCCAGCATTGGCCACGCCCATTTTAAACCCAGTTCTGAGTTAACAATTTCAACCAGTTTGTTACACTTATTGCCCAGCGCTTTTAAGGCAGTTTTTCATTCACATTTAGCTGTTAGCACTGATCGACAAAAGCAAGTTTGTCAAATCCACAATTTGTTTCCCAATACGTGTGTCCACACAGGATGTTGCTGTATTGAAAGCGTTTTGATTTAAAAGCATTTTATGCTTGCCTGTATGTTTCCCTGAAACTAGCTACACCCTCGGTGGGGCCCGACAGGGTTAGTCATTAGTTATACGTTAACTTATGCTGTATGATTCCTCACTGCACCCATGCCGCGATTCCGCCCCTTTCCTCCCGTTTTGGTTCAAAGCTAAAATACGGGCAAGGTGGAAGCGTCAGCGAGGTTTGTCAAACACGTTTAGATCGTTGATTGTCCACGGCGAGACATCGGGATGAAGTCTTCAAAAGCTAGCATCCTTCGTTTATATTTCTGTTTTACAGAGGGTTAATTCGGTTAAAAGTGCAGAGTAATTACCATGACGTTTTAAAACACTTGTTAATGACTTTTTCAACCCTCACAGAGGCTCTTTACGTAACGTGCTTGGATTTACTAGTGATGGAAAAATGAAGCTTCATATGAAGCGCTTGTGATATTTTTTTACTCCTCTAGATGGTGCCCTTGGTTTGAAATAATGGCTAGTGTAATGGAAATGTGTTCAATTGACATTGCATCTTTAATTCAGCAGCGCCATGAAGAGGTGCAAAAAAATATATCAAAAGTGTCTCATGAGGCTTCATTTTCACATCACTGCGGTTTTCAAAATAAAAGTTTTTGGGTGGTCAAAGTTTAGTCAGTATTTAGAGGATTTGGCACAAAACTGCCTCCAGGATTTTTTTTTTTTTAATAGTTTCGCCCTCCAAGAATAAATAAATAAAAAGCACATTGTTAATTATCGATAGGTTTAAATGTTTGTGCTAGATTCATCCCGGGTCATAATGGTGAAGTTGAGCTCGTAGAAACGAAAAAAAAAATCCACATTAAAGTGGTTCATGAAGCTGTCCTCATTATTTTCTGTAATTCATCTTAAGTTAGGTTTAGTGGATAGCGCTTACACCTGCTGTATGAATTTATTTAATGGGCTTGACACTTGCCGCTTTTAATGATTTAAGTAATTCCGCTCGTATGTAAAGATTTGCTTACATGCTCATTTTGTTTAGCCATTTAGCCCAATTGCCTAAATCAGTGTTTATTTTAATCCTTTTTTAATTCAATGGTGCCCCCGCCAATTATTTTGCCATGTTCCAAATAATTTGCTCTTACTTTGAAAATAAATGTACTGTTACTGTGACAGCGTTTAAAAGCATTCGAATTAGATTTGCTAATGCAAAAACCCTGTGAAAATTTCACATACCCCCTGAAGTCAAATTTCAACATTTTTGGAAAACAAGAAAAAAAAACACAATTTTTAGAACAAAGGAGCGGCGATAGAAAATGTTGATTATCTTTTTGATATTGTACCAAACTTAACCAAATGTGAACAAGTGAGCAAAAGGAAAACGAGCCAATACAAGTACCCATGCGAGCTCTAAAAATTGTTTTTCCAAAAACATTGAAACATGACAGGCGATTACGCAACGTAGCAGGCGACATGCTATTTGTTGTTTGTTTGTTTTTTTCGTGGTGGTGGGGGTTAAGGTTCTTCTGTTACTTGCTTTAAAAACAAACAAACAAACAAACAAAAAATATTGGCGGTTTTTGTGCTTAGTTGCCCTTGAGCCATCTTGAAAAAGAGCTTCATTTAGCAAAGGTATAACATTGTCGAACAAGACAAGTGTTTTTCCGCCACCGTGTGGCGGTCATTGGCAATTACATCCTTGCTATTTTCACAATTTACTTTATGGCTTCGTTTTATCCCCAAACAAATATAATCGGAGTATACTGTGTATTGTATCAATGCATTTGTTGGGCACCGATTTTCTTAATTACGTTAAAATCTGTATGATAACTTGCTCATATGAATTTTGAGGCATTCGATGGGCCAAAAATGAATTCTAGGAAATATCATTTCTGCCCCGTGTCAGTAAACAATGAAAAGGGGTTGGTGTAAAAATACAACGAGAGCACCCAATCAGAATCCTTCCTAGCTGACAACAGCCGGTTTGAGCAGAAGTGCCCTCGGAGGGACGACCACCCAGGACAGGGGATCTCTCCCTTTGGGCGCCACCCCCGCGGACAGGTTTAAAACCTCTCCCTCGGGCTCCGCCCCTCCCTCGTCCCCCTCCGCGCGGCGCAGCCTCCCCAGAGCGCTCAGCCCCAACACGGACGCCGCCGAAAGTCCGAAGCGAAAAAGCGGCGAGTCGGCCAGGCCGAGCGGCGCCGAGAAGAGCGGCGCGCCGGGGTGGCACAGCGCCGACAGGGGCCCCAAGCTGCCCAGGAGGGCCGCGGCCGCCCCCGGGTGGATGAGCCCGGGCCCCCTCGCGGGGGGGAGGTCGTCCGTCCCCTGGTTGCCCGCGGGGCCCGGCTTTGGGGCGGCGCCCTGATCCTGGCTCACAAAGTGCCCGTGGGCTTTGATGTGCTTGCGTAGCGAGCTGGGATCGGTGTAGCGCTTCAGGCAGCCGGCCATCTTGCAGCAGTAGGGCTTGTCCACGTAGTGCGTGCGGGTGTGCTTGAAACGGTCGCTGGAGTTGGAGTAGCGCTTGCTGCAGCCCTCGTACGGGCAAATGTACGGTTTCTCTCCTGGACAAAATACACAAAATTACGCTGTGGGCATTGGACAAGACTTTCGCAATCGATTATTTTAGTTAAGTACTTTACGTCCCGCTGGACTGACCTGTATGTGAGCGGGTGTGGATCTTCAGGTTCTCCAGGCGGGAAAAACTCTTGCTGCAGGTGGGACAATGATGCGGCTTCTCGTTGGTGTGTGTGCGGATGTGGATCAGCATTTTATATCTGGAACGCAGAAATAACCTTGTCACAATAGCCAAGCGCAACGGTAGACGGTAGCGCTAATGCTAACAACGGTTATGCTACCAGTTGTTGTTTACAGTTTTTTGTTCGCAATTTCATCGCTTGTTCATACTGCAAAAGTTCTGCAAAAGTTGCAAAACAAAATTAAGAAGCACTGCGCTAGACCTAGGTCCACCCCTGAACTAAACAGTTAGCTAATCCCATCACATTCAAAACCAGAACAATGACAAATTGTAGTCAGATGACCATCTTTAAAACAGTTACATAAATTGGACTCGGAAGTCATTTTTTTTCGTCTGAAATCAAATTATCTTTAGTCACTAGAGTTGTTTTGAATAGAACGTGTCACAAATAGTTTATTCACTTCCAAATAATTTGCCCTTACTTTGAAAATAAATGTCCATAAAACAGTGTTTTAGTACTAGGAGCTCCTTTTTTTTTTTTTTTTTTAACCCTCCCTTTACTTTTCCACTTGCCTTGTCATTTTTATTATACGCTGCGGGCCGCTGAATAATTGACCCAGATGGCCCCCGAGCCGTCATTAAGTGGCTGGCACAGAGTCTGTATAGCTCCAATACGAGAAATCGCTGTACTGTATATTTACAACAGAGAAATACTCAGTCAATGTGCATATTTCATATCTTGAACTTTTAATACGGTGAGTAGCGATTGCTAGATGGTGCTCACTAACATACAAAACACACACACACACACACTCAGGAGATGTGCACACCTAGCGTTGAAGCCCCGCCCATTGCGAGCACAACCCTGCCACTTGCAACAGTAGCCAGAATCCTTTTCCGGTTTGACGTGGGCGTCGTTGATGTGATCCACCAAGTCCTGAAGTGAATCAAACAGCAGGTGGCACTGCAGGACAAAAAAAAAAAAGTAATCTCATCTCTTTTTATTATGCTTGGTCCAGTAATCAAGCCGAGAGGTTTACTGTACAGTGGGCCCCCGTGTTACGAACTTAATCCGTTCAGCGGCTACGCTCGTAACTTGAACTGCTCGTATGACGGGCAATCCAAAACCTATGTTAATTAGTGAATGCGTGCAACGCGCGCAAAAACCGTAGGTAAAAACATCACGACTTTATACACATATTAAAAATGAGTAACATAATCTACTGTACAGTTAAATAACATATACAAAGGAATAATGACGTTTACCTTTGGGGCGACGTGACTTGAGCTGGGTGGAGGCGGAGGGGAGCCGAGACCAACCCGCAGAATTTATTTATTTATTTTCTTAAACGGGAACTTTTCTCAAACTAGAACATATCACCGGCGATTTCCTTCTCTTTAATCCATATTAGAAGAAGCCTCTCCATTTTGTTGTCGAGCGAGGTCCGTCCCCCGGCAAGGAAAGTCTTGCCCTTAGAAGATTGCCGAGCGGTTACGGCCATACTCACGAGCAAGGTTAACTATGCATGCGCCTCCTTCATATTTTTTTATTATCTCCTGCTTGGTTTCTATTGTCATCATCCTCTTACTTCTTCCTTTACCGCCACTTGCAATTTTAGAAGCCATGTCTAACAGATAAAGTTTGCAAAGTCTTCACAACATTCCTTCCTTCCGTTTTTCACTCATTTTCTCTCCTTCCTTCCGTCCCGACCAGCTGTGCCATCAAGCTAGATAAAGGCGTTCGGCCAATAGCATATCGGCATTTCTGTGATTGACGTGACGCCGACCAATAGCATCTCCGTGACTGACTCCGTGACTGACACCGTGACTGTGACATTGTAAGAGCAATAGCGCTCGACGTTGCCGTGATGAGTGTCAACTTTTAAAGTAGTTGACGTAGCAAAGTGAAAATAAATGTACGAACACAATAGCTGGCATGTCGTATTGTTCGTAAGACAGAAGGTTTGTGCGTAAGTGGGGGACAAAAAACTCTGCGGTTCACGCTCGTAAATCGAAATGTTCGTAAAAGAGGGTGTTCGTAAACCGGGGGCCGACTGTACTTAAAAACTAGATCATGTATATTATTCCTGAATAGAAATTACCTTCATCCAACGGCATGTGAGCTGAGTGTCCAATGAGGGCTCGGGCGAGGCCCGCTTGTCCCGCTTCTGACCACTAAAAAGAGACGGGAAGCTGTAGCCCACCGGCGGGCTCGCGATGGGCAAATAATATGGATAGCGTTGAGGTGACGCGTCGTCTTCCACCCTTCGATGAAGCGTTGCTTCCTGCGAACATTCAAAACAATCTTGTCCATTCCCATTAAAGTGGAAATATGAAAAAAAAAAAGATCAATTTGTGTTCCAGTTTTCAAAGATTTCTTTTTACTGAGCAGAAAATTAACAATCTAGCGTGCAAATGTAAACGAAAACAGGAGTCACTTTTGTTCAAGATTATTTTCCAGTTGCAGACGAGCTAGTTTAACAAAATGCATGCTAGTGCAAAGCTAGTGTTAGCTTTGGTTGTTGGCCTAAAAAAAAGCTGTGTTTACAAACTATCTTTGTGTGATATGCCCCTATTTTACTATATATTTATAGTACTATATATATTACTTTAATATATATTATACAGGAGGGGTGCCACCCCCCATGTAATATCATTTCATGATAACTAGATCTACAATTATATTTAAAACATACTGTTGGTCGCTAAGAACACATTTATTTGCAAGTTTTTGAAATGTATAATTATTTAATTTATCCCCTTTAAGTGAAAAACAGTCTAAATCTTAAACATTGTCCCTTTAAGTATCGATTTAATTCTTAAGTATCTGGAATTTAATGTCCTTAATGTACTTAAGTATCGATTTAATACTTAAGTATCTGGGACACTTTAAAAAAAAAAACGTGAAAATACGTTCCTGGCATTGAATGAGTTGTTTGCTAGTGCGCAGAATTGAACGTGTTTTACATTTTTTTTTTTTCCCTGATAAAATGGGAACGTCACAAAGGGTTGTTTTGACTCGGGCAGTAACCTGGACTCACCCGCGAGAAGGGGTGCGGCCGAGGGCTGCCGCCGCTCCCGCTGCTGTGGGGGGACTCCAGAGGCGAGGGAGGGGAGGAGGGGGAGGGGGAGGAGGGAGAGGGGGATAGGGAGGAGGCGTGTCTGGAGGAAGGCGACAGGCTGAGGTCCATGGCTGGGGGAGTGAAGCAGGATCCCGTTCTCTCATGACATGGGGACTGGGAGTCTAAAACGGTTTCGTCAAAGAATTAAACAGGAATTGAACTTGCGTACAGATCGTTTTTACAATAGTTACCAACTACTTTACTCTGCATTTACTCGTTGGTAACTATTGTAAAAACGATCTGTACGCCACTCGACCAGCGTTCTATCACTTGTGCAAAATTGGATTGAAGATTTAACCATTTTCAAATTGTTGAATTTTAAAATAATGAATTAATAATGATAATTAATTCAACTTATAGCCCAGCTATACGATGCTCACTATTGTCAACAGGACTAGACAGAGATGATCAGAAAGTCAAATAAGTTCTAGACTAGGTACATTTTCAAAGGCATAAAATATTTAATATAAAAATAAGTCATACTGTAAGATCAAAGTTGTCATTTGTTTATAAAATATTCAGAAGGAAAACGTTCTATTCTTAACCAAACTATGTAATATTACAAAACCATAAAAATAGCAATTTTAAGAGGAAACATGTCACAATATTAGCCTTTTTCAGAATGACTAACGCCACCAATTTAAGATTAAAAAGTCAAAATTTTGAGAAAACTTGTCTTTTTATAAGAACCTCTTAAAATTACAATAAAGTTAGAAGTGATATGTACTTTAATATGCGGTAGGAAAAGTATCATTCTTTAAAGTATGGCAAATTTAAACTGGAAAATGGCCTCCTTAAAAAAAGTTATTCATATATTTCCTATATTTGCTGTCATATTGCTTATTCTTGTGAAGTTGATATTTTTTTCAAGTCCAAATTTAAAGAGCATAAAAGTACTCATTCAAAAATGTATATTATTGCAAGACCAAAGTTGTCATTTTATTTTGAAAGTCATGAGGAAAACATCCTTTTCTGGGTCAATGATGTAATATTCAAAAACATAAAAATTGACATTTTAAGAAGGATTAATTTCATAATAATTCAAGAAGCCCATTTCAGATAGACTAATGCCAGATTATTTGTAAGTGTAATTGTAAGTGAGAAAAGTGGTCATTTTACAAGAACATCTTGAAAAATTACAAGAATAAAGTTAGAAGTGAAATATAATATACAGTCATTCTTTTAAATGATGATAAACTTCAATTGGAAATGGCGCACATGGCCTGGTTTAAATTTATTTATTTGTTTATTTATTGAAGAACTGTCCACAATGCCAAATTGCTATATTTTTTTTAACACTGCGACCACTCGAGCCATTTGTGAATGTATATATTTACTTTACTTATGTTGTGATGAACTTTATAACGTTCTTATACTTTGTGTGCGTGTGGCCCAAATAATCACGGCTAAGCACTTTTTCTACTGCGTTTAGTGGGGTATATATTCATCGAGACAAAGCTTGTGTTGTCACATGAGCGATTTCTGCTGAGCTCGTCAGTCAGCGTCAGCGCATCTTATGATACATACTCACAATTACCAACCTGGGGGGGGGGGGGGGGGGGGGGGGGGGGGGGACAATGCATTTCTATTTGAGAACACAACACACTGAGAGACCACTGAGCGAGTTCGGCAGATTAGGTTACCGATAAAGAACAGAGAAGCCACTTGTGACGTGATTGCATTAGGAGGGTAATGTCGTTCATTTGCACAGTGTGGCGTCACGCGTCAACAAGGACAAAGACGAGCTGCAAGGTATGAGTGAAATATGCACCTGTTTAGGGCAACGCAACCACTAGAGGGCCCCCAAGAGCAATTAATGGTCAAATAGAGCAGTGGGTCTCATTAGGGGATACTTGTACCGCTGGGGTTACTTGGAGGAAAGTCAGGTACTCTAGATTTTAAATAAAACAAACAAATCACGAAAATAACAATGAATATTGAATTAATTGATTGTTTCAGGAAAATATGAGGTAATAAACACGTTTTATGTTCAGTAAGTTATTCAAATTCATTATCGTAAAAAGCCAGATTCCCCCTCATACTAGAATGGTTCGACCCAACTTGTCACCTGACGCCTCTGGTTAACTGTCAAGTTAATGATTTATTTTTGTCAACATACCCACTACGATACTAAAAGAGGACACTTTAAGTTGGATATTTTTCTGTGGGCAAATGTTTATTTGTAATTATTTCTTTTTGAGAACAGGTACGGCACTTTGTTGATTATTTTGGGGGTGATAAATATTTATTAATAATTAAGTTAACGATTTATTTGAATGAAAATCCCCCCCTCCCCCTCTCTCTATTTATTAATTTTTGTTTATTAACAATTAAGTTATTTCCTTTTGATAACAGA
Organism: Hippichthys cyanospilos; assembly: GCF_059441005.1. Lineage (NCBI taxonomy): Eukaryota > Metazoa > Chordata > Actinopteri > Syngnathiformes > Syngnathidae > Hippichthys > Hippichthys cyanospilos. Next base: position 19,859,292 of record NC_142375.1, on the reverse strand, counting down.
TTTCTTCTATGATCCAAAAGAGGACACTTAAGGTTGATTATTTTGTGGATCAATACAAATGAAGTTTGAACGTTTCTACAGAATAATAAATCAGACCATGATGGCATTTTTTTTTTTTCAACCCAAAAATGCTTTTGCACTGGATAAGAGATACTTGGTTGAAAATATATTATATACATCACTGAAAAAAGGTCATTTGATGTTTTTTTTTTTTTTTTTTTAAGGAGAACCACACATAAGTTTATAGTAGGTGTAAGAGTGGTAGGAAAAAATGTAAGTCTTGTGTTTGAAGCTTACCTGGGGAGGAAGGCGGTGATGGAAAGGTGGTGTAAATCAGGCGCGGCCGCGAGTGCACTCCGAGTGGCGCGCAAATGGAGGATGAGCTCCCCTTTCCTAGTCTGAGAGGACAGCGCGTCCGCCCCGTGTGAAGCTTCAGGTCCAGCGGCTCGTCCGAGGACAACATGGTCTTTTGTGTCAGCAGCCCAGCTGGAAAAAAATGTATTAGAACATCTGAACTTTATTAAAGCAGAGAAAGGGTCAAGTCAAGAATGTTTTTTTTTACAATACAAGGAAAATGAAAAAAGAATACATTTACTCTTGAGCAGTGGTCCCCAACCCCCGGTCCGCGGACCGGTACCGGTCCGTGGATCAACTGGTACCGGGCCGCGTGGGCTGCACATGAAATAATGTTTTGGAGATGATTTGGTTTAATGGTGCGAACACGAACGAGGCGAACAAGCGGAGCGTTTTGTATTGTAGTCAATGGAGTTCGCGTGACTGGGCGCGAAGGCACGTCGGGCGACATCATGGTGGCCGCTTTGCGGTCACCGGGAGCGATCCAACACGGCCAGCCGAGCTTTCAATACGAAACAGAGCCAAGCAAGAGCACTCACCTGGCTTGTCGAAAGGCGGAAGCGAGAACTTGGGACGATTGGTATGTGCAGCGTTTGCTTCACTTAACAACTGTTGAACTAGTTACTGTGCTAAGCTAACGATAGCGCAGCATTGTCAGCACAATATTTAGTCTCGGCCATTCGATTGTGACATTGAAACTTTTATTTTTTGGCAGGCGAGTATTGCCGCAAAAAATAAAGGTGCTGTCCGTGAAAATATTGGCTCTGTCACATCCCAGAAAAGTGAAAGTTCTCAGCAATGCTCTTTTTTACGGATCTACTGTGAAGTGCACAGCAAGCTCCTCCCCTTTCCTCTCGCGATTAAAAAGAAAGTGGACAAAAAGTCCATTTCATACTCCGTCCATACGTTTGTGATGTGGTTTTTAAATCAGCCAGCACCAACCCCAGTCCGCAATATAAATCAATATAAATCTAGCAATATAGCCCCCCCCCCCCCCCCCCCCCCCCCGGTGATCAAAAGGTTGGGGACCACTGCTCTTGAGTACTCAGCATGACTAAAAACCAGAAGTGTTGGATCCTTTAAACCAGGGGTGTCAAGCTCGTTTTAGCTTTCGGGTCACATCTATCTTATATTTTATATTTTCATTAATTGAAAAAAAATCAGCTCATTTTTATCATTCACATTACATAATGATTTCGTAGACAAGATTAAACCCGTTCGCGGGCCGTATGTTTGACACTACAGCATTAGACGTCTAATACAAGTTGCCAAAAACGGTTCAAAAGGTGTATTGATGAGAAAAAAATTGTAAAAGTTAGACAATTTAAAAATGTTGCTTTTTAGCAAGAAAGGCAAAGTCATAATTAGCACTTTGCGGGCCACATAAAATGATGTAGCGGGCCTGATCTGACCCCGGGGCCTTGAGTTTTGCACCAGTGCTTCAAAAGTGATTCAAAGACATCTGCAACATCAGTTACATCTTTTTGATCAGCTATCGTCTGATTCAAGCTCTAATTCATTGTTGGTGCGCTCACATCAGACATTTTTCTTCACGCCGCCATACGTGTTTTGGAGACGCTAGCCTAGATGCGTTCGAAACATTCCTGCGCTCTGGGGACTGACGAAGGCTACCTAAATGGTACTTTTCCATCCCAAGTCATGTGATAGTCTGGAAGCGCAAGAGCGAAAAAACAGCTCTGTGACTCAAGAGTAGGAATTCTTGTTGGGGCCGAGTGACTCAAAAGCCAGTTATGTGCTTCACGGGACACTTTGGGGGGGGGTTGAATCTGCAGGAGATGAACGCAAAGGAACGTGCGAGGAAATGCGCAACAGCTGCATGCATAGTTTGGCCAACACGCACTTTATTTCCACCTTCCGTCCAGAAACGAAGCATATAAATGCTGCGAGCTGAGCGGTTACGACTTTGTTGGATGATTTGGTGGTGCCCGCGGAGGAGGACGAGCTTTGAGTCCGATTGGCCTGACAATGGCGGACTTTAGCGGTGTTTTCACTTTTTCGTGACACCTATTCCAAAATTACGATATCAACAAAAAGATTTCAACATAGAATCAACAAGAAAAAACAAACGACTTATATAACGTTTTGTTCTCGAGGGCAGTGGTTCTCAAATGGGGGTACTTGAAGGAACTTCAGGGGGAACTGAGATTTTAAATTAAAAAAAAAAACATGCAAAAAGCCTTCAAAAATAATTATTGATTTAATTCATTGTTTCTGCAAAATATAAGTTAATAAAACACATTTTACTGTATGTTCAGTAGCTTATTCAATTTAATTATGGTAAAAAGCCAGATTCTCCCTATACTAGAATGGTTTGACCCAATTTGTCATGTGCCGCCTCACATGCCACCTCACGTCACCTGTCAATTTAATGATTTATTTTTGTGAACACATCTCTATTATGATTCCTAAAGAAGACACTTTAAGTTGAATATTTTTCTGTGGACAGTTATTTATTTATAATTACTTTTTGAGAACAAGTCTGAAACTTTATGTTGATTATTTTTGGGGGGGACAAATATTTATTAATAATTAAGTTGATGATTTATTTTTGTGAAGAGATCGCTACTGTAATAACAAAACGGGATGCCTTATGTTGAATATTTTTCTGTGGACAAATATTTATTTGGAATGATTTCTTTTTGAGAACAGGTCTGACACTTTATTTTGATATTTTTTTGTGGACAAATATTTATTAATAATGAAGTTATTTCTTTTTGATAACAGATTTCTTCTATGAGTCAAAAGAGGACACTTTAGGTTGATTATTTTTTTGTGGACCAATACAAATGAAGTTTGAAATTGTCTAAAGTTTAATAAATCAGACACTGATGCCATTTTTTAAGCTTTTTTTTCTTTTTCTATTTCATTTTTTTTAACCCCAAAATGCTTCGCACTGATTAGTTGTAATTGAAAAGATATTTCACAGGGGGTACATCACTGAAAAAAAAAATTGGGAACTACTGCCATAGCGACTGCTGAATTATGATGTATTTTTTAATTTTATTAGATATGTGCATTTATATAAAGAAAAGTTGTTTGAGGCAAGGATTTCAGCCTGATTTGTTGACAGCTTCATGGGACGTGCTAGCTTAGCTTGTTGGATAAAAACATGCTAGCAACAATGTGCGTTGACGACTAATCCTTTATTTTATTATTAAATTGGGAACTACTGCCATAGCGACTTCTGAATTATGATGTATTTTTTAATTTTATTAGTTATGTGCATTTATATAAAGAAAAGTTGTTTGAGGCAAGGATTTCAGCCTGATTTGTTGACAGCTTCATGGGACGTGCTAGCTTAGCTTGTTGGATAAAAACATGCTAGCAACAATGCGCGTTGACGACTAATCCTTTATTTTATTATTAAATTGGGAACTACTGCCATAGCGACTGCTGAATTATGATGTATTTTTTAATTTTATTAGTTATGTGCATTTATATAAAGAAAAGTTGTTTGAGGCAAGGATTTCAGCCTGATTTGTTGACAGCTTCATGGGACGTGCTAGCTTAGCTTGTTGGATAAAAACATGCTAGCAACAATGTGCGCTGACGACTAATCCTTTATTTTATTATTAAATTGGGAACTACTGCCATAGCGACTGCTGAATTATGATGTATTTTTTAATTTTATTAGTTATGTGCATTTATATAAAGAAAAGTTGTTTGAGGCAAGGATTTCAGCCTGTTTTGTTCACAGCTTCATGGGATGTGCTAGCTTAGCTTGTTGGATAAAAACATGCTAGCAACAATGTGCGTTGACGACTAATCCTTTATTTTATTACAGTTCAATTAAAATACAGTTCAATTACAGTTCAAATAAGAATTTTGCTCTTGAGGGTAGTTTTAGAAACAAATCTAAATCGATATTTCTGTCTGCGCAGTCTGAATTTGTCATTTAGGCAAAACTTTATCGGTTGTTATGCGAACATTATTGCCTGAGCAGATCACAATTATGTAATATTACCAATTTATAATAATAACTTTATTGTTGTATATTTTTTTTTCCAGGGAATGTTTCAATTCTGGAACAGATTATTCCAATTTTCATTTAATCTTTTGGAATACTGACAATTCTTCTACCGCTGTATCCTTGAGTCTGTCCATTTATCTGTTTATCAAGCTACTAATCTACCTCCAGATGTGGGTGGACATTTTCCCGTTTGGACTCTCTTTGGCCTCCGAGCTTGGTATCGCTACAAATAATCCTTCCCGCGATCACAGTCGGGAGGATCCCTTGACGTTATGCGAGGCAGAGGCTAAACCGCAGTCAAGTCGGTCTGCCGGCCGTCCGCATGGCCACACTGGTTTCGCATTCCGCTGCAAACTCACTGACTTCTGTCTCGCCTCTTTCCCTCTCTCTCTCGCGCACACACACGCACACACACTGCTATTTGGAGTTATTGCGGAAGCACGCACATGCAGGACCATATGTACGCAGGCACGCACGCTAGGGGCCTGAAAATCACAGCGGCAGATTCGTAACCCCACGTGAGGCCCCCACACCACCGACACCACCATCCAACCTCCTGCAGCTCCTCCGCCACATTTCCCTCAATGACCTTATGTTTGTGGCAGCATGCCCAGACCCTCTTATGGATCCCTCTTCTGCCTAGAAAAACACCCTCTCACGCACATGCACGTACTGTATGGTGGAGATTCTAAACATGTGTCGGGGAATAGGGACTTTTCATTACGGGTTAGTTAACGCACACTGCACATGCATGCAATTACAGAGGCACGCCCATGAGTCCGCGCATACAGTAACATGCTATACGTTCGTTCGCGTAAAGGCAGGATGACCCCCTCTACTAGTGGAGAGGTTAACTAACTTGATTACAAGGGGTAGTTTGGGGTTTTAAAAAAAGATGGCGAGATTTGAACGCTTCCAAGCCCGAGATGACAGATTAGCAAGCTGTGCGCCTCGTTCTGTCTCTGATAGGTTGTTTCTTCTCGGGCGTGGTGGTTTCCTAAAACTACGATTAGAGTTGCTAGATGTAGCCAGGTAAGCCAAAGATTTTTTTTTCCCCTACAAATGTCTTCATTACTTCTGTAAAGTCAGACTGACAATTTCCGCAAATGACAAACGTGATTTTTAATAAAGAATAATAGCATTTTGTAACATTGTACTGTAAAAAAAGCAACATTATTTTCAAGTTCGTACAGCTTTTTTTAATGTTGCAATCAAATCGATTATTGTTTATTCTAAATAGGGATGTCCATTTTTCTCAACTCTTCAGTGGTCACCAATATTAATACTACTGTTAATTTTGATACACAAATTTCCATTTCTAATATTGGCTCCTATCACAAATACTTTACTAATAACGTGAAATAAGGACAGGTAACGAGAGTACTCGCCCATTCCTATTCAACGGATATAGGCCTGTGATATTGTTATACTTCATGTCTAAATGAGTTGCTCCACCATTTGTGTTCAAATACAGTATCTGTTGCTTGTTACAGAAACTTTTAGCATGTTCATTGTATTTTGCATTGTTTGGTTAAATTAAGTTTTAGCGCAAGTGCATTTTTTCAGCTGTTATCATTGTTTTGCAGTTTTTGTTTTTCACTCCCTCTCTCTCTCCCTTTCTCTCTCTTTCTCTCTCTCTCTCTGGCCTCACAATGTTTTCTTCTCCCTTATTTTTAATTTTCAACTTCCTTTGACTGTTTTTTTTTTTTTTTTTTTTTTTGAGGCACAAAACCAATGGCGGAAGGGAGGGATCAAATCAGATGCTCCATCACTCAAAAGAGGGAAGGCTGTCTGCTTCTTAAATTTAGGGGTCACCGCCTTGTATGGCCATACTGTTAGTCTTTACTGAATGCCTTAAATGGGCAAAACTCCCTTTAATCTATCTTTTGAGGTCAGCTATATAGATAGCCTCTAGGGGGAGACAGACGGCAAAGCCCGTCAGGGTGTGCCACATGGGGCGCTTCGAATCAAAGCGAGAATAGGGGGGACATGAGCGTGAGAGAGGAGGGATTTTTTTTTTTTTTAAAAGAGTCTTTGGCCATGCCCCAAACAAGGGCATAGCGCAAGCCTGAGAAAATAGATAATTAACCCAAAAGTAGTCAATCCAGGTGAATGCCTCCGCCTTCACTGCTACCTTTTTCTATTCCTGGATGGACCTGTAACCCCAGTAAGATATATCGATCCCTCGGTTTTTCTCGGTTAATGAAGATCCTGTCTGTTAAGCAAATTTTAGTTGAAGATGACAGGACGCTTGTTTTTGAGACGGTGGCCTGTCTATGGGAAAATGTCTAGCCTTGACTAAAACTGCAACCCGTACTAACATCATGAAGGGTTGTGTGGGATTGTGTATGCGTGCGTCTGTGTTTAAGTCGACAGAAACAAAAAGATGGTGTAGTTATTCACAGAGAGGGATTTCAAGGACTCGTGGAATGAAAGCTTATGGGAATGAGAATTCTGGGCTTTCCCTCACCACACCAAAAAGAACAGATGCGGATGGTACGGTTTGGAATGGGAAATCCCAAACCATGTCTATGCATGTGTGTGTTTCCACCACAACATGACAATAGCTGTGTCAAAAGTATGACATCATCTCATGGCCGAGGAAGAACTATGTGATTTTTTTTTTTCTTTTAATACATCGAAGATCCCTGAATTTGAATCATATTTGTAGTTACAGAACGCTTGCAAAGGGGAAGACTCGGGGAAATAATGCACCAACCACATCTTTGTTAGACATTGCTGCCTCTTACAAGTTTAGAATGGAACCAGGCATTTCGTCTTTTTTTTGGTCAAAATGTATACCCCACAAAACAACCAATTTTGGGGGTTATTTTGATTAAACACAACAATTTTGGTTGCTGTTTGGGTTATTCATCCGACACAACTCTGTGAAGTGAATAACACATGTTTTATGGGCTCTACCTGACACATTTGAGATTAAACGAATAACAAAACTTGGGTCAAATTAATGGCGCACAAATAACCCAACTTTTTTTAGGTTTTTTTAACTTGTTATGTTCAAATTTGATATGTACTTTGTGCATAATCCATCCAAGAAATGAGAATCAAAAAGCAGTGTTCCCGAGTTACATTGCGGTTCGTCTGGTACCTCCCGCACTAAAATGCACTTTCAGATTCTTTGAAAAAAATCTGTCATCAGCTTCACTCGTTTTTGTGTGTGTGTTTTTTGTGTGTGTGTAACACGCAAACCAGTGTAAGCAAGAAAAGCACAGGCAAAGTATAGAGGGGGAAAAAAGAAAGCAAAGATGGGGTGCCTCCCAGTCCACCGCTTAAAATTCCCAATGGATGGTTCTGAAGGCGCAGAGTGATGCAACTGTATTGAAGCAGTCTGCAATCGGCACCAGTCGGAGCACTCGTCGCTTGGGGGGTCATTGAAGGAGGGCTGGGAAAAAACATTGCCAAAAAAGATTGATGTGATGGGTTTTTGTTGTTTTTTTCGCAAGATGTGTGTCACCAATATTTGGGTGGGACTGGCCATGCACAATCTATTATCCTACTTTTTTTTTTGATGCAAGCATAAAGAGTTGTATTCTGAGGATTGGGGTCGTCTCAAGAAGTCACCTCGAGGTCCAAGAGGCAAGTTTTAAATGTGATAAAGATAATAAAACAGTTATGTGATAATATTAGCATTGTGATGGTCATTTTGAAAAATAAAAATTTGTCAAAATGCAAATGGGAAGTATTGCCAACGTGAGTATTATACAACGAAGAGGGATGTTTTAAAATTGAATGAAGTGTTGAGACTTTTGTGTGTGTGTGTGTGTGGGGGGGGGGGGGGGGACATTTTGGAGAAATGCCATTTGAAAATCTGGTCAAAAAACTAAATTTGAGTCATGCAGGATATTATTTTTCAAAGATCTGCTCGCTTTCATGTAATCGTCTATTGTGGGAAAACCTTTTCTCCTATTGATTGAGGTTTCAGTTAAAAATATCACCCAATTTTTGAGGGCTGGCTGACATGAGATCCCAGTAGAGCAAAATTAGTGTCGTGTGTCAAATTAATATAGATTATTGGTGAGAAAAGCTGTGTTGGCAGCAGAACAGGCAATTGTTTTGTGTGAATTATTTGTTCATTGCTATTGTTACATTGCTAATATTATGGTGGAACCTTGATTTAACGGACTAATTGAGGAGCGTGGTCATATTTTAGTGTCAATTATCCGTTAACGAAGTACAATTTTTACAAAAGTACTGTAAATGTATAGTTCAAAAAAATACAAGACAATCATTTCGGGTTGCATGTGCCCCAACCAACATGACTTCCGCATCTTTAAACCTGCTCTAGTTTAGTTTACTGAATATCTGTGACAACAACAATATCATCCAGAACTACACAAACCAGTCGTAGTTAAAAAAAAACGAGATGGACGTTTAACATAACAGCATACACAGAAAAAAATAACTCTTGAGTTCTCATGCCAGGAATTGAACAGGCCAGTTAGTTATTTTGGTTTGAAAAAGCCATTTTTCCTAGCACATTCCCTCATTAGGGTCGTAGGCGACCTGGACCATAGACTTTTGGATTCCTCCCATGTTTAAGTCTACCTGCATTCCACTATTTCCTCTGAATACTGTGACATTTTTGACCCTGTCATTGCAGTACTCTGTATGAGCCATACTGAGGTAAAACACATTTCCTCGATTAGTCATCTCCAGAGGTAGAAAAAGCAAAGCATTGTAAATGGTGGTTTTGTGGAGCAGCTCAATGAGGAAGAAAGAAATTCTCAAAGGAAAAACCATTAAAACCCGTCTGTAATTATGGGTCAGGAACCTTGTTCAAATCGGCCTTAGATACATCATCCTTCAAGCTGCATTACCACTACCATGGGGTTATGGTTTGTTTATTTAAGTAATGGAGAAATGGATATGCATCATAATACATATGAATTGCAAAAGAGTATCCTGGATTTACAGCGTTTGGCAACATTTTGTATGGATTGAGAATATCTGTTGTATTGGTACTGTTGTTTGTTTTATACTATCTGTCCGGGTGAAACATGATCCAATGTCCTCCTGACACCCACTCAATTCATTTGTGTCCACTTTCGTGTCCATTTTATCTCAGAGAACAAGGTGGGTTGAATAAATAACCCAAAAAGTTCCCTTTTTGACCCAATATGGGTTATTTGTACTTCAGATAAAACGAAGCCTCATGAACCACATGTGATATTTTTCTCCCCCCTAGTTTTAAGATAAGAGGTTTGTGCAATGAAAGTAATACATTTCAACCGCATCTTCAAACCAAGTGCGCCATCTAGAGGAGAAAAAAAAATACCCCAAGTGAGTCATGAGGCTTCATTTTTCCATCACTAATTATTTGACCCATCTTTTGTAGCCTCAAAAATAATCCAATAATCCAAAACCTTTTAAGATAAAAGCTCTGTGCAATGAAAATGTAATCCATTTCAACCGCATCTTCAAACCAAGTGCGCCATCTAGAGGAGAAAAAAAAAATACCCCAAGTGAGTCATGAGGCTTCATTTTTCCATCACTAGTTATTTGACCTAGCTTTTGTAGCCTCAAAAATAATCCAATAATCCAAAATCTTTTAAGATAAAAGGTCTGTGCAATGAAAATGTAATCCATTTCAACCACATCTTCAAACCAAGTGCGCCATCAAGAGGAGAAAAAAAATACCCCAAGTGAGGCATGAGGCTTCATTTTTCCATCACTAATTATTTGACAAAGTCTTTTGTAGCCTCAAAAATAATTCAATAATCCAAAACCTTTTATGATAAAAGGTTTGTGCAATGAAAATGTAATCCATTTCAACCGCATCTTCAAACCAAGTGCGCCATCTAGAGGAGAAAAAAAATACCCCAAGTGAGTCATGAGGCTTCATTTTTCCATCACTAATTATTTGACCTAGCTTTTGTAGCCTCAAAAATAATCCAAGACCTTTTGAGACCCAGCCTATTCAAGTGTGTCCACAGTTGTGTCCATTTTGTCTCAGCAAAAGTTGGGTCAAAATTAAAGGTGCTGACCCAAAGTTTCGAGTTGGATAAGTAACCCAAAATTTCGCGTCCAACCCTTTTTGACGCAATTTGGTTTATTCGGTTTATTTGTATGAACCCACCCGATTCATTTGTGTCCACTCTTGTGTACATTTTGTCTCTGCAAGCCAACAAACTTTACTGCATCCCACCCAAACACACGAGACAACCTCAGAAAGACCTGGATGTCCTCAAATGAGCACACTAGGACTTAGACGGGTAGCTTGAATGAGTCAAAAATTACATACTTAAAAACATGTGTCCACCCCAGTGGACACAAATCAATCGGCTGTTTTTTTAGATAATAAAAACATCTGAGAGGATATGCCTCAAAATAAAACTGTATAAAACTACTCTTTTGCTAGGTGGACACAAATGAAAGCGTTCAACCCAAAACGATGTATTGCTTTTATCCGAGTCTTGTCTTCGTACCCATTTAATCACATTAAATTTGAAAATGAACAGTTGTTTATGCCCTTCCACATTCAGGGGTCCTCTGCAACCCCCGCCCCATGCTTTGAACCCCCACCCGCCACCCCCGTGCGCCGCCACCATCCCGCCACTTGGCAGCAGGACAAGGTCAACACACACAGAGCGTTCGCTCCTCTCTGCTTTCCCTCCCTGTAATTCCTCATCAGCAGCAGAGCAACAGATCCCCCTCCAAATACCCCCCCCTCCTCCCCTCACTCCCCTGCCTCCCTCTCTCCTTTCATCCCCCGCTGCCTTTGGAGGGGCGAGGGAAAGACTAAAGATGGAGAGGAGGATAAAGAAGCGGCAAGGTAGAGAGAAAAAACAGCTTGCCGTAAAGGAGGCAGACGAGGTCAAGAGCGGTCTGAGCGGCAGAAAACGATCTCGCTTGCTTTCCTCCTTTTTTTTTTTTTTTTTTTATATTTCGCTCTTTTGTCGTCGGGAATCAAAAGCAAAGACACCGCCAGCGCCTCACATTCCTGAGAGCCGAGCAGATTCACCCAATTTGTTTCCACTCTGAGAGCATGTGCCAGTAAATAATAAGCAATCCCAGCTGTAGAGTCGACTCTAGGTCTTATTTATCCTGCGGGGAATCAAAGAGGAAAACAAGCGGAATGCTTCCATCAAATATCTGCCTAACAAGGCGAGAACATTCGACAAATCACACGTTTTAATACGAACCGACAGCAGTTAGCGGGGAATTTGTCTTTTCTTTAAAGCTGGATTTATGCACACTGAAAATTAGAGCTCCCGTCTCTGATTTAATGCTTGCAAATTTCCCCATTGTGGGACGAAGAAAGATGATCTTAATTTATCCTTCCTGTATTCTCTCTTTCATCGTATATACCAATTGACAAAGATATGATTGTTTACGCTAAGCAGTAAAAACACTGAAGACTATACAGATCATTTTTCAAAACAAACAAACATTTCCTACTATATTTTTGGGCTGTGTGTATTATTTAATGATGGACACACAATACAGCATATTTACACAATAATTCATTGTTTGTGTTTTCATGCTTGATTTGAAGTATAGTTTGTTTTTATGTTTATTATTGTTGTATGGGCAGAGAGGAGTTTAAAGCATAATTGATACAATACATAGCGGATATGAATACACATTTGGAGGAGGCCTGATTCCATACATTTTTTTTTCCTCGTTATGCTGCAATGACGCATATCCCAACTGTGCCATTTTAGAGCAAAAAAATTGGAATTGTGTCACTTGAAGCATGCAGCGCAAAACCAGCCATAATGCCTTCAATCAGGTCTCAAAGCCCAAACCACTTTTTGTATTCCCACAATGGAAATGCTTAGCGGATGAAGGTCAAGGTGGGGTACGCATAATGAGGAAAACGGCACATCAATTCCAGTTAGTAACGACAGAGGAGCGTTAAGAGAAGAAGAAGCAGACACTCAAAGCAAAACAATGTAGAGGAAATGTTCTCAACTGGTAAAGGTAATATATGCACCTACAGGGGTGCCTTGAGATATGAGTGACCAGGGTAATGAAATTTTCAAGATATTAGTGATCCTTCAGCTGTTTTTTTATACTTTGATTAAACCTTTAAAAAGCTTTGTTTAGTTTATGTTAATAGAAAAACATCATTGACATGCTAATGATTAGCACAGTTTTAGAAGCAATGAGTAATACGTGTTCACAGATAATAACAATGTCACATATGTATTATTTATCATGAAAAATCGAATTTACTACCCAGACTACACACACTAGTATTACAATATAGGTCTTGACTCGTGTTCACAAAACTACTCCCTACAATCACAAACACGAAAACTGAAGCAGGAAGAAGAGTTTTTTTTTTTTCCAGTGTCAAAATATTGCCACGATGATGTAGTAATAGAAGACACATCTGTGTGGGAGGCAAACACCAAACCGAAGTGTCAACATCATCACTGGTGCCATAAAAAAGCAGGATGTAAAAAAAAAAAAAAAAGAGGTGGTCCCGCCCCCCCATCTGGCGTGACACTTCATCCTTGTTTACCATCATGAACATTTGACGTTTCTTTCTCACGTTCAACACGCTCGCTTTGTCCTCCTCCTGCAGACATTATTTTTTCCTATTTCCTCAAATGTAGCGCTGGAAGAAAGCAACAGGCAGGCATGAGGGGATGGGAGGGGAAGAAAATGAGAGTGATGGAAGGGAGGTAGAAGGAGGTGGGTGGGGGGGGGGGGTTGTGGAATTCTCTCTATGTTTGCTTTGGAAGAGAAGACCCCGGCTCTGCACTCTCATGGGGATAATGGAAAAGAGAGAAGAAAAGAAGGGTTATGGATGTGTTATGTATGTGTGTAATCGCATGTGTGTGCGCGGACCCTCACAGGTGGTCGCGCTTTGTGCGCGCACGTGTGTGTTTGCCCTATTGTGCAAGCATGATGGCACAGCTATGCGCGCCCTGAAAGCATGTGAGCACATGTGTCTGCTTATTTGCAGATGTTGGCACCGAGGCGCATGCGAGCTTTCAGTCAGGAGACGGGGAGACGAGGTGAATAAGACATTCCTGGGATGAATGGATGCAGGGAGCCAGCGGTTGGTTTGCGGTCGCATACTAAGAGGAGAAAAATGAATGTCTGGTGCAGGGCTGCGCCCAGAAACAATACCGCAGCCAAGCAGGGAGCCAAGCAAAAGCAAAGAGGAATAGCGTTGCATGCGGAGGAGAACCGGGGGAGGCCCGTTCCATCGTCTCCCACCCTCCTCCGCTCCCATGGAGGGCCAAGTCACTCCTGCCCCTGCTGCCGGGGCGAGCGGTGCTTTTATGGCTGCTCTGAACCCGCTGAACTTATCATGTACAAACAGCGGGCCAGTGATAGTCAACAGCCAGCGACGCAGTGAGGGGAGTTTAGAGCTGAGACGTCAACGTCGCTGCGGTCGCCTCCTCCAGGATTTCCACTTCAATCCGGCTTTCGATTGGTTTTGCTTATCGGTTTGCGCTCGAATCAAAACCTGGATCGCATAACCCAGATTGGGTTAGAATGGGATCAACCCAACTCTTTGGCGTTTAAATTTGAGCAAAAAACGTTGGGTCAAAAGGGAACCGACCCAACATTTTGGCTTGAATGAATAACCCAAGATGTTGGAACCAAACAGGAACCAAACCAAAATTATATAACACAAAAAGTTGTGTACACCCCTTTATGAGGGATTTGTGTATTTTCCAATCTAAAATGTTTGGTTAAAAAAAAGAAAAAAGTCCAATATACTCTTGAAGCCTAGCCTCCTTGTTTGTGTCCACTGCTGTGTCCATTTTGTCTCAGCAAGACAGCAAAATTAATTGCATACCACACAAACACATGAGACATCACTGGAAAGGCCGGGGTGTCCTCCATTGAGCACACTAGGGGTAAAAGTGACTACTGTAGTGTAAATCAAACAGGTCAAAGGATGTGGACCAGAAATAAAGGCCGACTACGGGACCAACCCAACTTTTTGGGGTATTTATTCAATCGGAAAGGTTTGACTAAAGGGATGACTCAAAAACTGGGTAAAAACCAAACCAAGCCAACAGTTGGGTTAAAAAAAAAAAAAGACTGACAAATTTGGGGGTTATTTATGTGGCTCAAAAAAGGTCAGTTCTCAAAAATTGAAGCTTTGTGTGAATTTGCAAACTGTTATTGTGCACCACTGAAGTGGAAGTCAACCCCCAAATTTTCACTATACGTTCTATGCGGCCTCTATAGGACAAACGTGAAATTCTGATTGCTAATCTGTTCGTGGAATACGACTTGGGTACAGAAATATGTCCGCTGATCCACACGGAATTGACAAGTGAAGTGCTGCCTCCCTGATTGAAAACAGAGTCCAGCCAATCCTAACTCCACCTGCATTCATCACGGTGGCATTCTTTTCGACATGACACATGAGCTAAGTTGAACACGTACGGTGTGTAAAGTGTACTATAATTAATGATTCTGAGGTGTTTTCATGAAAATGAGTGACAGGCAATTACAGGGGGAGGGGGCATTTTAAAAATCCTGCAGATCATATTTAGTGCTATGTAAAAGGAGCACTGCCTTGGTCCAAGTACTTTTGGACGTAACTGTGTATGTGAGCAGCTCCCAGCCCACCACCCCTCACCATGAAGCAGACAGTGTGGGTGGAAAGGGGCTTTTATGCAAGACGCACCCAAGAACAGGAAAAAGACTCGTGTCTGACCTTTTCGACTCAACAGTATGATGCAACGAGGCTGCAACCTGCTGCCGTCAACAGCATAGGAGCCCTCACAACGCTACGAAATGACCGCCATCATCACCGTCACGCCAAATTATTCGGGCGGGAGAAAGGATGTCGGGGTGAAAAAGCCCCACCTCTTGGGGCCTTGGTGGGTCTTGAAATCGGAGTGAGTTGTCTTTGAGGAGAGTCGAGGTTGCGGAAGGGAGAAGTCAGGGGAATTCAGGGTGGAGCAAGGTGAAGTTTCCACAGTACGGGCAGACTGGCTTGTCATAAAGACAGGTTGATGAATGCTTCTGATATTTTTGTAGTTTCAAACTTATGATGCCTATTTATTTGGGGTGTGATTCCACTCTTGGACACTAGATGGCGACACCATTTCATTTAACCCGGTAAGAAGTGTGAAAACAGGAAACATTTCAAGCTTAGCCTCTTTTGCTGAAGAATATTGAATGTTAAACGCTATTTATTCCTGCTTTTTATGCCAACAGAAAGCAATAGCTGTAGGTTTATTTTATAATATGCGTCTTTGGGCACGTATATTTTAAGATGATAAGTTTGTCATTCAGGGAAATAATTGATTGTCACCTGATCCTTCCATGCATGTACATTGTAAAGAAGTTACACTGTTGTGTCCTTTATATTGCTCTCATGCTCTCTCACAATATGAAGTGAAGCCTATTCCAAAGGACTTGGAAGAACCTCGGATTGGTCGCTAGAACACTTGCAGGCAAACAAACATTCAAGCACCAATTCATTGACTTAGTGAACTTGATATGACTTTTCAGTAGGCTTTATGAACAGAATACCCACACAAACACATTAAAACTATGCAAATTCCAAACAGGAAGTGCAAATTCCGAACCTCAGAACCATGAGGCATTAACCACGCCGTACAAAGCTCTGAAATGGTCTCATTTACAATTTCATCACAGTAACATGGCATTTTATGCTTGAAAATTCAGGCATTATTTAAGTGTATTTTTCTCTTACGGGGAGTTACCAGCAAATGCGACATATATCCTGATCACGTGATTGGAAATCAGGTCCGTAGTTGATCGGAATCAGGAGGAAAAGATCAGGGTTAGGAAAAGTTCATTTTATTTTGTTATTTATATTTTTTATTATGACTGTTGTTTTAAGTGCTAAAAAAAAAACTACACGTATTTCGCCAAAAGAAGATATTGCCAAAATAAAAACGACGTTTATGTGTACTATTTGCAACATGTCAACTTAGCCGGAAACCGAGGAAGTAAACAGCCGATGGAAGAACGTTTAAATGTTTTCGGCTAATCGGTTCAAACCACTGCTTTAATAGCTGAACAAAAAGTGTTGTACATCTTTTTTTAATCAAAAATTGTGATATACATCCCTAATATACATATATATATATATATATATATATATATATATATATATATTTTTTTTTTTTTTTTTTTTTTTTGAGGGATACATTAATAATGAAGATAATTTTAAATGAAAAAAGCCAATAATATGCTCATAATAACCGCAAAATTTGGTTATGATACTTCAGATTAGCAGTTTTGGATTCAAATGAACATGTTAACGGATTGACACGGGTTCTGAAACGGCATTATTGACAATTTTCCTGCAATTACAGGTATTTTGAGCTGGAAACTCTGCACTAAACTGCAAAAGTAATGAAAAAAAAACGAAAATATACGGTATTTTATCATCTCACATCAACGACGTCAGTCTGGTTTGGGCGTTCGGGAGCTTTTTGAAAACATACGTTTGAGTGTTTTGGGAGGAGAAGCAGCAGCTGAGTGTAGCGTGCGAGTGAGCAATTTACCTCTCAAATGTCTTCGAGCTGACAACCTCCTCTCGACCCTAGATGATTCCCAGCCTTCAAAAAAACTGAGCGAAGGCACAAATGACAACAAAATCAAACGCGCTGTTGCCACATATCTCGCAACATCATCGACTGCTTGTTGGCTTGATTCGAGGAAAAGGGGGGGCAGATCCTTCAGCTGGGTGGGTTCGTTTATGGTGCGCAAGTAGTTTTCACTCAAGAAAACCTTGTCGTGGAGATTCTTCGTCGCGGAAAAAGTCGATCGAGCGAGAGGAGGTAAGACGAAGATTTTGCCGGGCGCAGGAGCGACGCTCACTTGCGACGCTGGTCAACTGAGGATCTTGAGGGCGGGGATGAGGGAAAAAAAGAGGCTGCCTGGGCGGAGACCAATTGGGGGGGGGGGGGGGGGGGGCTATGTACTCACTTGGGGACCCAAGGCAAGCACAGACAACCCATCCACATTTACAGCAAGATTTTGAATATTATGATTGACAACTGTACAAATAAACATACATACATATAGTACAAGTCAAAAAAATTGGAAACACATTCAAATTGTCTCATTTCTCGTTTTAAAAATGTACATACCATGATCGCACATATGTTTTTGGATATAATTAAAATTTAGATTGGAATTTTAAAACCATCTGCTATCCAAAGATGTCGCAAAATGTTGTTGAATAATTCAGTGTCTCTCAATTATATGTTGCCAAGCCCCTCCTAGAAAAGAGAAAATCTTTCGCACGCCCCCCCTCACTCGACGAGCTGACTATAAATACGATTATTATCTATAAAGAAATGTATAAGTATGCCTAAATCTGTATCCTTTTTAACATTAGCAACAGAAAAAATATATATAAATCAACTGTTAATCGTATATTACAGTGTTTATATGGGTTACAGCTTAGACTAAAACAGAAAAAATAAAGTGCATCAAAGTGCCTGAAACTAAAAAGAATAAATAAAAGATGAAAATTCTTATTTTATTAAAATTACACTTCACATAACATAAACAAAGCCTTATCCCTGGGGTCATCCACTCCCCCCCCTGGCATCACCCGCCCCAATATTTGTGAAGCACTGGAATAATTCCACAGCTTGCAAACTAAGGACCTGTGACTCCAAATATTTTAAAAACATTAATATATGATCAATTATACATGAATTGTACGTTCACGTTGTTAACCACAGCAATTAATAAAGTGAACATATAAAATATGTACGGTATTTATTCTTTATTTGTTTATAGGATTCATTCAGTATTCATGTGTGCTTCAAAACTCAGCGTTCAAGGACCTCTGCCTTAAACGAGTATATATTTCTACTTTTAATAGACTGTATATAAAAACAAGTTGTCACACACTTTAAGGTGACTGTTGTAATGTAAATAATATAGTGTAAATAAATTTCTTCTCATTGTATTCATGCAAGTTTTTCTAGTGATGACATGACCACGTAAGTCAGTGACAAATGAACCATTCATGGCAGAATTTTCTGTCTTTTTTTTTTTCATGGCCAAATTCATTTAAGATAATATCCGTGCTAAAATATCAACAAACTCTTTGTCGTCTAATGCGAAATAATCTTGTGACACCAAGTTTTTAAATCAATTTTCCCATGACTGTAATATGACCTCATTAAAAAAGAAGCACACAACCCAAACACACACAAATGGCAATAATGAAACATGAAAACTTTGACAGATGGTGCAGGTTAAATCAAAGCTGGCCAAGAATGCTCATTTTTATCAATAGAGAGGTCAAACTTTCTCGGTTTTTAACCGTTCTGCAGTATTTTGTTCATTTTTTTCAATGTTTACATCAAAGGCATTTCACATCAAAGAGGAAGCATTGAAAGAAGGCACCGGGTAGCTGAAATTTCACCCAGATAGTGACATTGTGAAAGTTCAAAATGGAGTGCACCATTCAATGGCTAAAGTACTGCAAGAATAATGAAGAAGAAAATGACCGAAAAACAAACAATTTCCGACGTTTTGGGTCCATATCTTTTTCCGAAGATACTGGTTGCTTCTAACTTTGAAAGACGTGTCAAAACTTTAAATGTGTTTCTCAAAATTATGGATTTCATCCTTGCAACAAATTGCTGTTACGTAAAAATTGTTAGGGACATCCTTGTATTATAAATGTCAAGCCATCCATCCATTTTTTAAAGTTGCTTTTCCTCACAAGGCTCGCAGGCTCGCTGGTGCCTATCCCAGATGGCTTCAGGCAACTGAACCGGTTGCTGCAGCCAATTGCAGGGCACACAGAGACAAAAGACCATTCACGTACCCAATCACACCTAAGGACAATTTGGTACGTCCTATAAATAGAAATTTAAAGGTGATTAAGTGTAGAATTAGAACATAAATAACTCCATTTTCATTGACACGTGACATTTCCTGGCTACCGATCAGGCGTCCTTGAGCAAGGCATCATTCCCACGGCTTCAGCTCAATAGGCGCCACACTGTTTTGTTTTCACTCTGACGTCTCTCCTTGCATGCCTGCATGTGTCTGATGTGGTTGTCTTTGTGGCGTGCAACATAAAATATACAGCAGAGAATGGATCGGGTTCAATTTATCCTTGAGAGATTATGAGTATAATAAATAAATTGAATGAAACATTTTTGTGGTTGAAATGCGTCTGGTGTATTGCCCGGCAAGACATTTCGCTGCTTGTTGAATTATTCCAATGATGGAGTTAGAGCCCCGTTGACCCCGCCCCTTTTTTTTCTACACCACGGGTTTGAAGGTATTTTTAAGTGCCACCTCTTTCATATTAATGTTTTGATGTAGCACATATTTCCTATGATGGGGTGCTTTGCCTGAGAATAAATGTACATACAATCGAAGCAGACTGGAAATTTTACCCGTCATGCCTCTTTTTTGCCTGTTGAGAAACCGTTAATAGGACCACAATAATGAAACTCTGCTGCCCCCCTAAGGCTTAAAAAAAACTTTAAGATCAAACTATTGATACATAAAGTTACTGTTGTTGATGAGTTAAATAGTCTCAAGCATCGAACTCATTCCGTTCTACCTAAAGGGGAGTTAAAGGAGGAGGCACATCGTTTCATATTACTAAATAAACTCTTAACCTGAATTCATGCTGTGTATAGTCTCGTATGATCAATTTTGGCACTGGAGCCTGCTTATCGTCCCAGAACCATCAGAGCAGTGCTCCCAATTTCCCAAATTATACAGTACAATGACAATAAAGATTGTATTTCTATCTGCCCTCTGTGTTCCCTTATCAAGATTTCTAATCCTCTCTACCCTTGTAAAGCTTTTACTTGACTAGATGGGAGGTAAAGGAACATGTTAGATTTAAAAATGCATTTGAACCGTGGGCTTGTGATGTTTAATTTTAATTCTATGTGACATTCAATGTTTATAGGTATTAATATTTGCATTTTTAAGACAATAATCATTAAGTCTCTTCAAACTTCTTCGTTTAACGGCACTTTCTAAAAACGCCCCTGCACAAGAACGCCATTCAGTAGTTTTTTTTTTCAAGAACGCCATAGTTCGAAGCCGTGTTTCACAGGAAGTGACGTCAGTTTAACCACGTGACGTGGGCCGCATTGTCGTTTGCAGCGTTTTCGACGGGAAGCGAAATACATCTCGGCCTTCTTTTGTTAAAAAAAAAATCGTAAAATAAGATGGAAAGGAGAAATTACGGCTCAGGTAAATATGAATTTATTGTCATTGTATATGTAACAACATAGCATATTGCTATGTAATGCATTCGTCGCTTTATTTTTACATGACCGTTTAGCGCTAGTCTGACCCATTGGGGACGATCACCGTGTTATCGATGTCATGTAATCTTTTTTGTTGATTAAAGCGTTTCTTCGTAAAACGACAAACTTAAATAACGTTTTTAAGGTTTTAAAATTGCACTTGGTAGGAACGGAGCAGTAGCGAAGCCGTCGTTTTTGTCTTCGTCATTCCAATTTTTAGCTAGCTCATCATTGTTAGCTTAGCCGTCGGCTTGTGTATGTCTGTTAGCACGTTGCTAGGCGTCGTTTCAAAGCTTTCGTCAAATGATTTGTATTCATCCAGTGCAACATGGGATATTTTAGATTGAAATGCCTGTAGTAATAGAATATCATTCAAAGTCGTGAAAGATTTTAAACGCATGCAAAAGAAACAATTGAAATGTCAACACTATTTTCTGGATTCCTTTTAATCCTAAAATTTACTATATATGTAAAACTATCTATGTACTATATATGCATTGATTCACCCCATGTGGATTTTTTTTTTTCCTGAAAGGGTTTTCCAATTGGGGTGGAGGAGGGTCTGGCAACAGAGGTAAGCGATGATGGTGACATTCTAATTTGACTCATTTTTAAAAAATCTATTATACCAATTTTGTTTGTAATCTGTTATTAGCATATTGATTTAAAAATACAATGTGAGGGTCCCATAAACGACAAGGGAAAAAACAAAGTACTTACTTAAATTAAATTAAATTGTGTAGTAATGCATCCATGATGCCGATGCCACATATAAAGTATAATAACATTTTCTTGGATGAGGAAATGGGGACATGCAGTAAGGCCCCACACATACCAAAATGTAATATTTCAGGGGATATGAGATTGGGTCAAGAAGATCATCTTCCATCTATCTGCAGTTAATTTGGTTGGTAAAACAAAATATTTAATTATTTGTGAGGAAAATGGATTATCTCTAGCTGTACTCACAATTTAATCAGTAGAAAAACAGCTATCTAAAACAAAAGAAGTAATGAAATAAAACCAGAAGTAGCATTTGCTGGTTTCCAAGGAAAAATTGTATCAATTGCAGAGTATGCAAAAAGCTAGTACTTATATAAGTTCTGTAATGATAGAAAAGACCAGAATATGGATGAATTGTTGTTTTAATGTTGTCTATATCAATCTGTATTAGGTTCTGGGAACTTTGATCTATTTGGTGGGAACTATAAGAATTCCATGTCGGGTTTCGGGGGCTATGGAGGCGGCAACTCCAAGAGAGGCCTCTCAGAGACAGACATGCGCCAGCAAAAGATAACACACGCCGACGAAGTCATTGCCAAGATTAATCAGCGCCTGGATATGCTCACTCAGTTGGAAGGGGGCATGAAAAGCCGAGGTGACAGGTGAGGCGTTTTGAATCGGTACTCATTTTGTGTTACATAAGTCGTCATGCACGTTTGTGCTTTTGGCCATGTTACTGCTTTAATATAATAATGTATCTTCTCAGCTTACTCTTATTTGCTTTTATGTATAAACTGTCATGTTTAAAAAATATCTGGACATCAGTTTGTTTGACATGAAGGTAACAAGTAGGAGCCATCCAGGGATTTATTTGATTGCTTGTCACTTTCCATCAATTTTTTTTTCTTTTTCTCTGTTAGCATCGGTCAAGGTCACAGTTGACTTTCTGCTTTCGTCACACCTTAAAAGCTGTCTTTTGTCTTGTTTTTTTTTTTTTTCCATCATAAGCATTGCTCTTCTCATCAATGTGACCTAACCCTGCTCTCTGGTTGTAGGTTTCACACAAAAGATGAGTTGAAAGTCGCTGGCCTTAAAGCAGTGAACTGCTCAAGGCGATAAGAAAATACTAAAAGTGTTTTTTTTTTTTGTACTCTCGGTAATCGAACTCATTCCAAAGCACCATTGACCAATTAGGGTCTGCTGATCCTATAGAGAGGAGCTAAATTTGCATCCCCTCAACCCCTTCTTCTGGCATCACTGGTTGATCTCTGCCTGAACTAGTTGGAAGAGGTCTTGTAAATGTTACGGTCACATCAGATTTCCTGTTTTTACTGTAAAATCCTGCAAGCAGACCATAGTTATGGCGGATGTCCGCCTTGGGATCTGACAAGAAAATGGCGACGCTGCGGAGGAGAACGAGCGTCAGGTGGAGAAATCCAAACCTGATGGTCCTCCCTGCCTTGCTCTGTGCTCTTCTCTATCAACCCTCTCCCTCCATCCCGCAGGTTTGGCCAGTTCGATTCTTTCGACTTGCTCTCCTCCTCCCGAGATCTCTTCAGATCCGGTGGCAGTAGCTATGATTGTGATGATGGCCGTGGTGACAACATGCTGTTGGGCCAGCGAGGAGGCTCGGGCTTCGGAGGGGGCATGGGCCAAGGATGTGGAGGTGGCTTCAACAGCCCCTCCTCGTCCTATGGAGTCGCTAAAATGCGACATAATATGAGGGACTCCTTCACCAGTGGATCTGGTGGAGGTGGATGGGTCGGAGCAGGCCGTCGTTCCCCCAGAAGGGGCGGAGGTGCTGGGGGCCGAGGATCTGGCGGAGGGTTTGGTGGCTTCAGGTCAGACGCCATGCCATTTGGCGGAGGTGGCCGGGGAAGCGGTCTCTCCCCAGGGGGTGGTCGAGGCAAGCTCCCATCCCTCCTGTCCGACCGCATGTACTCGGAGGGTGGAGGTTTCCACCAGGGTCCTTCCCAAGGGCCCCACGACTTTCCCGGGAGGCTTTTTGCAGGGGGCCCACGGGCTGGCCGCCAGCGAGGCCGCAAGAGACCCCTCAACAAAGTAAGTACCTCCTGCCAAACTAGGAAAACCTGCTCAGATACTGGCCAAAAGCCCGTTCTGATTCCCACCTTTCTGTACCATTGGCCAACTGGCAAGCCCCGCTCTGTGCCAACATTTATGTGCTGCCCCCCGCACTCCGCCCACTGTTCATAGACTAATCTGTGTCAGGTTCCTCACGGAGCTTTACTGCTCTTTTGTAAGTTACGTTACTTGTGCTTCTCGCTGTAACAGCTGGTTTCTTTGAAAAGTAAGCTGTCATTTTATCTTTGGGTTTTGTGACTTATTTCATGCAAATATGCTACTGTAGATACTAGCAAAAGGAAAGTCCATACAAAACTTAAAAGTGGACCCTTTAAACTCTTCGGCTGGTATGATGGAGTCGTGTTGCTTATAATGTACACTGAATATAAGTTGACCGCCCTCTAACTGATAAATCATTTCAAAACTGTGCACCAATAA
This sequence comes from Hippichthys cyanospilos, assembly GCF_059441005.1. Classification (NCBI taxonomy): domain Eukaryota; kingdom Metazoa; phylum Chordata; class Actinopteri; order Syngnathiformes; family Syngnathidae; genus Hippichthys; species Hippichthys cyanospilos. The sequence continues at coordinate 19,835,475 of NC_142375.1, read as the reverse complement.
GATGACCTTCAATATAAGGATTTTTTTTTAATTACACGCCAGCCACCATTCCTAGTGTGTCTGGTATAAACAAATCAATTTAAGTAGTACAAGCAGGCTTTTCCTTCATTGTCTTGCTTTCTAACAGAAGCCCGGAGACCAAGCATTTGAACAGGGGGGTTGAGATGTTTTATATCCACCGTATTGCTGATTTTCTCAATATGACTGAGCACACCACAAGTTATTTGAGAATTTTGCAGTTTCTTACGATAGCGTAAACCCCCCTCATCGTATTCCCGCAAACTTTGGTCATTGACAGGGATGAGATTAGGGATGTGCGCATGCTGAAGTCCTTGTTTTATTATCCAAAAATGACTGCATAGGAGTTAGTCTTTCAAGGCTTTTCAGAGAAATTTTAAATTAGCAAGAATTCCTCCACAGGTGAGTATTGAAATTGTAACAGGTTGTTTTTGTGTTTATTGATAAAATATTTAAGTACAGTATTTTGTACTTGTTTGGTACTGAGGCTTTTTCAAAATTTTAGTCGTTGATTTTTTTTGTTTTGTTTATTGATAACAAATATTTTAGTATTTTTGTATTTGTTTTGTACTGATACCTTTTCTTTAATTTTAGTCATGTACCATCAAATAGTTTTAAAGCAATACATTTCTTTTCATTATTCTTAAGTTTATTTTGGGTGAACTTCAGCAGGTAAGACCACAAATTGATGTCCAGAAAAAGAGAAAGCAGATGTCCACTCCTGCAGATGAGCCAGAGTCTAAAATAAACAAGACTGAAGGCACGGATAATGCCGATTCTAATGGTAAATTACTGTCAATTGGCACCTTCTGGTTGGCATTTTAATATTTGTTCTAATTGGAGCAACTGAGCTGATTTGAAAGCACTTGTCTGATCGTTTTGTCTGCAGAGAAAGAAGAAACAAATGAACCAAGTGAGTCTACTGCAGATGCGGTGAGTATCAACACTGGACCTCATTGGGGGAACATGAAAAGAGGGTCACTTGAGGTGAAACCATGTTGCCTGTCACATGGCTCAACTCTCACCATTTTGTGTTTTTTTTTTTTTTTACAGGACAATACTGATGGAAATTCAGGTGAGCGCAGTCTTACCAATTAGATGTGATCTTAAATGTTAACTGATAACACAATTTTGTCATTAAAATTCCAATCCCGTCTCAACATTAATTACATCAGTTGACAATAATAAATGACCCCGATAGTGCGATTACACCAAAGTATTTGTTGCGGATGGGTATTATAGTGTCTCAGAAAAGCTAAGATGAACTCTTGCATTCTCTCAGGTGCGGCAAAACAGGGTGAGAGTGCCAAGAAGTTGGCGACGCCAACACAGGACAACCAGCCTCCTCCCCGAACCAAGTCAAAAGCGAAAGCAAAAAAAAAGAGGGGCTTTCAGGATAGGTAAGCGAGCAAATCCTGTCTGGAATTTGTCACTTGGTAAACACTAACTGGCATAAAAAAAAAATCACTAACCTTTTGTCATCGTTGTCAATATTCTGATATGGGTTGGGCTACCGCCATGTCCCCCTTTTATTTATTTGTTGTTTAAAACCTTGGTCACGCCAATGCACGCAAGCAGTTGGTGCTGCTGTTCAACCTCACAGCAAACATTTATCCCTCTCATTTATTTCCTCCCTCTAGGGTGGTTTTTGCATGCTCTCTCTGCAAGTTCAAATCATTCTATAAGGAGGACATGGAGAACCATGTGGAAAGCCGATTCCACGAGGAGCACTTAAAGTTCCTCGCGAGTCAACTAACCAAGCCGACCACAGACTTCCTGCAGGTGAATAGCAACTCTGAAGTAGTTTTATGAATTTGAAGAAATTTGCTTAGTCCATGTACAGAAAATTTGTTAACACCATTGTCCTGTTTGAAGTGCGTCTGACTCCTTTATGCCTGGTAGTCTGTATAATTAATATGAACACCCTTGGCCATTGTGTATGAGATGACTCAGCGGAACAAAGGTGCACTCCACAATTGAACACTTACTCACTCGTGGTTTGATTCCTAGGAGTACTTGATGAACAAGTATCATAAAACAGAGCAAATGGTCAATCAGATGGAGCACCATAGTGCTGCCATCTGTCAGGTGTACAGAGACCAGGACCTCACTAGAGGTAAGCAAAAGCAGCCTCGGGAGACTGATGATTGGTTTGAAAGAAGAAAACGTTAAAAAAAAAAAAAATGCTGGTTCCGGGTGTTATTTGTTCATTCTTGTGCTCTGTTGCAGATATTGGCATGGAGCACTTCTTGAAGAAAGTGGAAGCCGCACACTGCGGCGCATGTGACATTTTCATTCCCATGGAGCTCCCTCTGATTCAGAGACATATCAAGTCCCACGACCATAACTACAATCGCAAGGTAAAATAGATGTATGGCGCTTACGAAATGGTTTTACATTTTAAAAAACTTGCAAATGAATGTATGTTTTAAATATAAACATAGGTCTAGTTATTACATTATATTACACAGGGGGGTGGTGGCACTTCTCAGGAGGCCGCCATATTTGTTATAGCTACGGACGTCGGTAAATGCAGCACCTGCAACGCCTCCTGCTGGCCCTGATGAAAAACTGTCAATCTTACACACTATCCCTTTTAAGATACGATCTGTCAAGTGACCCGATATAGTCTTTTTACCCTCTGCTCCAGTTATTTAGACCAGTCAACACACTTGTCTCAATGACTTCAGTCTGCAGAATTGATTTTACTTAATTTATCAATTCTTTTTGATGTGGAATTTTTTACGGACTGCCTTGTCTCTGATTCAAGGGAATGATGGAGCAGTCCAAGAGAGCCAGCCTGTCAGTTGCGCGCAGCATCCTCAACCACAAAATCATTGAAAAGAAGCTGGAGAGCTTCCTTAAGGTACGCAACACAAAACATCCCCAAGTCTTCAAAACAGCTCTGAGATCCGTTTGGGGCGCTAAGGTCATATTGTTACGGTTTTGGTCCCTACATAAACTCACAAATGCCCTATTTCAGAGTATAAGTCAACATTTAACATCCAGATGCCCGGGCATATCTCCTCGTCAATTGATAATTTGCTGATCATCTTACTTGAGATGTTCTTTACTCAAGTGACCACTGTTCAGATCAGAGCATGGAAGGTTGCCCTTTGTGATGTTCTGTGCAAACGCGCTATAACGAATGCATACTATAACGAATTAAAGATATATAAAATAATTTTAAGTTTTATGAATGACATTACTTATTTCATATTCAATTTATTGTTAATGTAATATAAATTATAATATAATAAAGTGGAAATTTGAGTTATGCGCTTATAAGTCGACTCCTTCAATATGGGGGTTGAAGATGAGAAATAAAACCGACTTGTACTTGGAGAAATACAGTTGATTTTTTTTTTCAGTGAATGGCACATTTCCAAAAATACCTGAAAATGTGAAGATGTAAAATTGTGCGGGGAGAATTTTAAAGCACTGCTCACAAAGTTGATGATTTAACCAGAACCGGCTGGGTGACATGGCTGAATTTTTTTTTTTTTTTCTCCCCGGTCAATACGGAAAATTGTGATTTTAATCCAATAAACCCAACAGATGTTTATATACAGTATAGGACTGTTTTATTGAAAAATAAACAGCACAATGTTCAGACTGTTAATTATATTGATTTTTTTAATCGGTTTTAATAAAAACTTTATAGAGTCATGGCTTCTTGGAGGGAAAAAAATGGCGTCATACCTATTTTTGTGCATAACTTGTTTAAATGTCACAGGTAAGTACTGTAATTCCTTAAATGTAAGACACTTTTTTTTCTTCACCCAAACACAAAGGCCAAAAGCATGGGTGCGACTTATAAATGGTAACTCATTTTCTTTTTCTTTTTTTTTTAATGCAACTTGTGCAGCATCATATCACGATCTAGTTCTTCTGTTAAAATGACAAATTAATTACCCGGCGGCCCTACTTTCACTTGGCCACATCCTTAAAAACTTTTCTTAATGGCACTTGTTCAGCGAAAAGCAGTTGCCCATATTCAGAAGTGCTTTCTTAGCAGCCTTCCAGGAAGTAAAACAAATTTTCCAACTGGTTGAACCGCACTTTGACAAGTAATCCCTGACTTGATTTTAAGAATGACAAATTGAGTAATAACAAAAGTACGATGGAAGTCTTCGGACAGAGGTGTTCACCGACAGCGTTGTTACTTTTTACAGGGACAAAACCCATTCATTGATAACCAGGGAGAACAGGCTCAGGGCGCATCCGAATCCATGGTGGTGGACGCAACCGAAGAACAACAAAAGTCTGCGGACACGCCCGAAGAACAAAAGGAATCCGTCGTAGACGAAGAGTCCAAAGCGACGGAGGCGGAGACCCAGCCGGCAACCGAGGAGGAAGCAGCCAAGGAAGCGGAGCTGTTGGAGCAGGAGGAGCAGGTGGTGGCACTCATGGAGGGCAGCGAGGAGGAGCAGGGGAACATGGAGGATCTGGAGGGAGAAGGGGAAGAAGGCTTTGAAGCCGAAGATGATGATGATGATGAAGAGGGATACGTGGTTCACGATGAATTTGAAGAGGAGGGAGCGGAGGTGGCCGCTGCTGTTGAAGAAGATGAGCACAAAGAATGACTTTGAGGTTAATTCTCCCAGCTCAACAAAGCAGACGCATAATAAGATACGATGCATCCTTATATATTTCACTTTATTATGCTTTAATGTTCATGTAGATAATTTGTGTAGTAGTCTGAAGATGTATTTGGAACATGGTGATCTGAAAGCATATCTGAAGACAACCATGCAAAAATGTTTATTGCGCTTCATTTTTTTTGTGTGCCTTTTATTTGAAATTGTTAGACATTAAGTTGTTTAGTGGCGCTTTGGATTACAGTCGTAGTCTACCCACAAATAACATTCTGGTGATCCTAGCAGGACTCCAGCTAGGATGAATTTTCTTTCCCCCCAACTAAAGGAGGTTGTTTGTTTTCCTAAAGCAGGTCTGAATTGAACAATTGTAATGTTTGTTCACGATTAATGTTACTGTTCTATGGAGTCATGAATAAATGAGTAAACACCCTTACATTGTGTTTATGTACAAAATATTACAATCTGTAGGGAACATTATTAGTTTTCAGGCTCAGCCAAAATCAGAAAAAGGATTCAAAGATGTAATTTCAAGATTTTGTTCGTCAACATAGTCTTTCTATTGGGTATTTCTTAAATGTTAATGTATTAAAATCGTGAAATTTGATTTTATTCATGATCCCCATTAGCTAGTGCCAAAGCATCTAGCTAGTCTTCTTGGGATCCAACAACACATATAAATGATATATAGGAAGCATGTAGTAAAAGCAATAAATTAAGTAATAGCTGTTGCACTGGGATCCCCCAAGGTCAATATCAAGACTGTCCTGAAACCAAAACTCTTTCCTCTAATGCTTAAGGGGTGGTTTTTGAACTCGGACCCCTCTGCTATACTGGGGCCATACCGCAAATGCTTAAGGGGTAGGTTTTGAACTAGGACCGCCTCTGAATTATACTATATACCGGGGCCACATTTCGTTAAAAGTACCTTTTTGATTTATTTATATTTACGTTCATGATGAAATATAGTAAATTATTATTTCGTAATACGCATTTCATCACCCTCACATTCACTGTAGTTGGTGCGTTGAAATGGTTGCAAATGATTGCGTAATAGACCCGGGGAGGGGGCGGAGCTTCGCCTGACACTGACAGCGGCGTCCCTCCCGCCCGGCCACCGTGCGTCTGACGTCATCGACGTCGAACGGGTACTGTTTGTTCTGGATTTGGGGCGAGGAAGGTCTTCTGTGCGTTGACAACCGACACGGCCAGGTACGAATTGTGCTTTTTGGACCGAGGCAGGCGTACGTAGCGAGGCTCGGAAGCCTTATAAACCCGTTAAGGCCCCGTGTTGGTGGTGTTTTTCCGCCTGCTGTCAAGCCTGAGCCTGGGCATGAGCTGTCTTTGCGCGGGGCCTTGCACCGGTCCGGACCACACACGCGATATTTTATTTGAGTGTGTATTGAAGCTAACGCCGCTCGTGGCGAATATCGTCTCCCGGCTGTATAAGCACGTCACGTATTTCAAGAGCTGAGGTGGTTTTCGTGCTGTTTGAGACACTGCGCAGTCACAGTGTGTGCACGTTAGCTCGTACCATGCTAACAGCAGCTAGCCAAAGCTCAGGCTGTTTGTTTGTAGCTCCCGTAGGCCGTATTCATGACATAACTTACGCACTCCAGACGGCGTAGCGGAGGCGCCATGTCGAAGGGGGCCGTGTGCAGCGTGACGTACATCGTTTTCGTGAATAGCGAAACGTTCTGGTTGGCCGTTTACGTCCGAATTAGAACTTACTAGTGAAACATGGCGACGCGCTTTGCTTGTCATGGAAGGTTAGCAAAGACAACAGTAGCAGCTAGCGCGGCGCGTTTTTATGGGAGCATAAACGCAGTTTTTTTTAGTAGATGGTGTCCTACGGACAAGCGGGGCTATGCTAATGTCATTTTATTCATCCATCGATTGTTTTGAGGCGTGAAATTACCGCGCCGAACGTAATAACCCGATGGCTAACAGTTCCTACGTAGGTAAAATTAGCTTCTATTTAACGGCTTCACTTTGATGTGCTTTTTGAACAACGTCACAAACGTTTTTGAAGACGGAATCTCCACTTTTCCGCTCAAAGTTGAATTTATTTTGTTTTATTTTATTTTTTTACCATCGAGATAATTCACAGCGAGCCTGCACCGGTGATGTATTCGTCCTATGCTATTGTAAGTACAAAAGGACAAATTGGGTCAGCTTTGACGTCACGTTATCAAAAACAAATTTGTTTCGTGATTGTGTAATCAAGGACGTTGTGGATACATCAAATGTCACCTCATGCTGGAAAACCACAATTATACATGTCATGTGACATTATCACAACTCGACATGACTCAACCTTTGTCAGCCACAACTTAAAAAGTATACAGACCCCACCACCATCACCACACACATTTGTTATATTAAGAAATGTATTTAATCAATTTCATGGTAGTAAGTTAGGAGGGTATTTTGCATTTGGGCCAATTATTTACTCTATTCCCTCAACACAAAAATCTAATATGTTGTAGCCTCTTTATTTTACTACGTGTGGAACGCACAAAAATGGCAGAACAAAAACAATATTACCACCTTAACAGATAAAATCTGTTTCTATGTGCATACTTTGTTGTTTGAAGCAGTTGGTTATTTGAAGCTGTTATAAATGAAAGAGAAATGCTTTGAAGTATCATTTATACAGCATGCATGATGTCACTCACATTTGCTCCAAGCAAAGTATGAAAATGAGATTTAGTATTTAAAACTCGACAATCAGAGTTATTGTTGCAAGTCCTCAGGCAGGCACATTTACTCAAATCTCACCTTCGCCAAATTCTTACCGTATATACCTCCTGATCGGCTGTTAACTTCCACCACTTTCACCAGCGTCCAGATCTTTTTTTAGCATCAGCTTTATTTTCCAGTGTCAACTCCACAAATGGCCTCGTTTGCTTGTTGGAAGCTCTACTGCAGTTTGCTATCAAACCGGCTATCTATTAGTTGGTGACCAATGCTGTCTTCTCTGATGACAAGGTGCTTAAGCAGCAGGATGGATTCTAAATATGATCTAGAAACAGTGCTGGTGGATAGCTTTAAAAAGCCTCAATATAAAAATTCATGAGTAGACGTCATGTGATTCAAAGGTGTTTGATTGTAAATTACTGTCATGCAACTATTGTAATTGAAACAAATTAGAACAACAAAATGTTTATAAAGATTAAATTATACGACTGAAATGCACATGTGTGAATTCTCCCTTGCCGCTGCAATTAATGTTTGTTTTTTTAACTGTTAGGGTGACGTGCAGTTCTCACTCCCTGCATTGCAGTTTGCACCCCCTGAGAGAGCATTGCCGCCCCCTTTTCAAGCACAAAATGAACACCCAAGCAGCTTAAGTAACGGCAAGACCGCAACAAACATGTAAGTCTTAAGGAAGATCGACATAGCACCTTCATTTTACACAATCAGTGGAAAAGATGTTGTCAGTTTCCAAAGCAGCAAATAAATCTGCATCATCTGGAATGTATATATGGATTGTTGATTCGCATGATAAAACAAGGATCTACTGAAATAATGAGAAACTGATTATCGTTTGTTGCGGAGTATCAGATTCTGTCTTTAAAAAAACAAGTCAGATAAGAGGTTTACTTTAAACTGGGTTGAGGGTAAGACTTCAGGGAAAAACTTGAACCTTTACTAAACATTAGAGATGCGGTCACATTGGGAACTACTACTCACTAAAACCAAGTTGCTTTTGTGCAATCCGTTCACTAAAAACACATTTGCGGTGCAAAGATTTGCCTAACGTGCTAATTACCAGAGAACAATGGTTCAATTTTTTTTTTTTTTTTTTCTCGCCAATGATCTGAGGCATTGTTTTGCTCTCGATGCCGAGAGAGACAGACCACTTTAACCCAAAACTCTTCCTGGTGTTGAACAGAGAGTCAAGCGAAGAGTGGAATGGCCTGAGGGGGATCCCCCCGGTCTCACCTGCCCCCGCCAGGTCCAATTTGCCCAAACTGACTGCTCGGCCTCTTCAAACCACCACTGTGATGGGGGACGGACTGGAGCCTGGCAGCAGCCACAACCCTCCTTCAGCCCCGCAACCTCACCTCCTGAACCCCGCAACCCCCGAAATAGGAAATTCCACCAGACCCAAACGACAAACCAACCAATTACAGGTGTGCAAAACGGAACTTTTGATGTTGTTGTACTTTATTCTGGAGACTTTCTACAACTGATTGGCCTCATTCTCTTTTCAGTATCTGCTCAAAGTGGTATTGAAGACATTATGGAAGCATCAGTTTGCGTGGCCCTTTCATGCTCCTGTAGATGTCGTCAAACTCAATCTACCCGTGAGTCACATGCATTTAACAAAGGGATGTTATTCAAATTGCCCCATGGCCAGTGAGCCAGGAGTACAGAGAAAAACAATACATTCCATTTGAAGGTCTTAGTCAGGCATTTAGAAGCCCATTTTCCCCTTTGGAAAAGTATTCAATTTAACTGATTGCCATTGATCTGTGTCTGTGTCAATTTTTTTTATGGTTCTAGCAGTGAATAAAAGAACGTAATTCTGATTATATGTGCTGTATAATTTAAAAAAAAAAACAGCTTGACTGAGCTGGCAATGAATTAAATAATAATTCACCCAGTCAAATTGTTTTCATAAAACCTTTAGCAAATTTGACCATTTCTTTCTTCTGATTTTTACCTGTTACACAAGCATAGATTTTGCTGGGTGATAACAATACATATAGTGTACAAAAAAGGCAACAACCTTGTGTTATAGTTATCCTAGTGATGTGTAATCTTTGTAAAATAAGCACGAAAATCACAAAAAGTCAACATTTAGTTGAAAACGGAGATCGAGAAAGATGCAAATTGACTGGAAATTAATATTGATGTGCAGGGAAGTTTCAACCAAGATAATCTTAAAATTATATCACAGAGTGATACACACAATACAACAGTTGTTCTTGAAAGTATTCAGAATTTGTCCCATTTTCTAGGACTACAATAAAATAATCAAAACCCCAATGGACATGGGCACAATAAGAAAGCGACTGGAGAACCACTACTACAAAAACGCCCAGGAGTGTATTCATGACTTCAACACCATGTTCACCAATTGCTACATCTACAACAAGGTCAGTAAATGCGAACAGTTAAAAGTTTTATGGTAAATCTAAACGACTGCATTGTTTCATGCAGCCCAGCGATGACATTGTGTTGATGGCAAAGGCCTTGGAGAAGCTCTTTCTCCAGAAAATCACTCAGATGCCGCAGGAAGAGACGGAAATTGCTGTGGTTGCCAAGGGACGCCGCGGCATCAAACGAGAGCCTGGTAGGTTTGTAAATGCGCTCGAGCTTAAATTTGAATCTTTTCACATTCCATTCATTTGTATACTTGATTTCAGCTCCAATCAGCATGTCCGAATCAAGCCAAGACCTATCCTCCCCATCTAGTACCCCACACACTCGAGGCTTCATGTCCTCATCCAACACGTCGTCATCCCCGCCTGCGCTCTCTCAGCCCCCGCGTGTGCCGCCCACACCCACAGCCCACGCGCCCCATCTCGGACCTCCATACCCACTCTCAACAGCAGGCATCCTGCCGCAGGGCATGACCGCCGTGGCCCCTCCGGCGGCCACTCACCCAGGCCTCCACCCTGGCCCGATGCTGCAGAGCACCCCTGCTCTCATCAAGGTACCAACCTACGAGAGGCGTTGGGCTGGCCAATATGGCCTTTATAATAAAGTCTATTATTTATTTATTTATTAAGTTGTGGAAAATTGCAATGAAATGTGGTGAAACGTACTCCTCAGTGGTGCATTTGCTTTTAGCACAGCAGAATGAATGAAATTAGCACCACTTAATTCCCATGGAATGATTTAGAAAACCAAATGTTCATACAAATAATCACAACAGGGAATTAGAATGAAACAGGGCTGCAACTAAAAATTATTTAATAACAGACTACACTTAATCTGTCAAATAATAGATGAATTGGATAAAAATGGTAATGGTGGGGTCTTAAAATATTTTACTAAGTCTTAAATCCTATTGATTTAAGTCATTAAAATGCCAATAATCCTCCTAAAATTTCTCACAGTTTTAAATACAATTTTGAATGATCTTAAATCAATAGGTTATTTATTTATTTTTTTTAAACATGCATGAGCTTCATTCTTGGTTTGAAATGTTTTAATTTATTTATTTTTGTTGTTGTTTAATTATGATTCAACCATAAAGTGGTAGGCTCTCTGTGCTCACCAGGCAAAATATATTGAACTTAACCTTCCATTGATGTGCATGTGCTGCTGTGTGTTTAGAGCTTAGCAGGAGAGAAAAAATACAGTACTTGCATGTACCATTTGATGTGGCCTATCACCATAATTATATGGACCTAACATGCGATAAGGAAAAAAACGCCACTGTCAGTGTTCAGGCTACAATCTAATTCAATTTCATGTTTTTAATTGATCAAAGCCTTAACATTGGCCGTGACGGACGACACTATTTTTAAGATCATGTTTTCTTCGTGTAGGGGTGTTACGGCTTTTGAAAAACTACTCATTTTTTTAAGCCTACAATATGGTGAACATGTCTTGTCCATTTATGAGCATGCACAACTCTTCTCATTTTTTAGTTAGGTGCAGCAAGCAGCACGGAAAAATTAATCATCAGAATAATATGTTAACTGGATATTTTAGCTTGTTTAAACATACAGATAACCTGAAAATGTTTTAATTTATATCCCTTTATGACAACATAGGACTATGTAAAATTGACAGTGCATAAAATGCACAAACCTGCATTAATTACGATTCAGTTGCTTGTTTGGTCAGTTAAAATGCCATCAAGAAATGAGGGAAAAATGTCTATCATTGTTTTACAAATAGAAGATCTTTTAAAATATTTTTGAAAAACCACAGGTAATCTGTCGGCTTTCATCCAAGACTACATAAATCTGAGAATATTCACGTTTGAACCTTTTGAAATTGATAATTTGTTGATTTATGTTGCACCCCAGTGTAACATATTTTTGCTTTTTTTTCAGTTATATTGCAAAATGACTAATTCATTATACTGTGTATGCCACATTATTCACGAATTATGTTTTTGGAATTCATTGATTGTCATGCCCAAAAGGAGAGTCAGTTATTACCAACCAGGGAACATGATGTCATTCTGTTTATATCCTTTGTCCTCTTGTGATGATCCATCAGCAAAGGAAGAGCCAGAAGAGGAAAGCGGACACCACAACGCCCACCGCCAACGACCAGCTCAGCGAATCCTCTCCTGTCTCGGCGGAGACTCGAACACGGCGCGAGAGCAGTCGCCCGTCAAAGCAGCCCAAGCGAGACCCGTCACAGCCTGACTCCCAACACCACCTGGTTGGCGGCTTGGAGACAGGAGGCATGTTAACTCCCAAACGTCAAGACCAGATGCATTCCTGTGCCCTCCTTGTCAAAGAGATGCTGTCCAAGAAGCACTTTGCCTACGCTTGGCCCTTTCACCTACCCGTCGATGCAAAAGCGCTTGGCCTTCATGACTACCATGACATCATCAAGCATCCCATGGACCTGAGCACGATCAAGGTAATTATGATTGCCCTTTGAAGATTTTTTTTTTTTTTTAACTCCCACTGGAAATACTGGTTGCTCATAATCTCTTGTGGGACATTGGTAAACTTGCGGATTTGTTCAGACTTTTAAACAATTTTCTTCCCATAGGACATAATTGGAACAATACAGTAGTCTTAACTACAGTAAGTATTCTTTAGGAAGGAATCGTATTTGCGTTGCCCAATCTTTCCTTATAACATAAATTCCTTTTGTGGGAAACGGCGGTACATGTCCTGCGCAAACGTGCGAGTACGTTAACAAAATACAGTACAGTACATGTGCAACAACACAATTAATAAAATGCAAAAATAAATCGTCCAAAACCTGCAAAGGATCGACCATGAATGTAATATAGCCGTAGAATTTTTTTTTTACTTTTTTTTTCGGGTTCGGAAATTTCCGCTTGACAGAGGTCCGTAGATGAGAATGCTTACTGTATTCGGAAGGGATAGGGTCTGAGGCTGACCATGAATAGCAAATCTGAGAATAATTGACACTATAATAATCCAATGAAATACAACCCATCATCCCAAAACGATTGGGTATCATTTCAAATTCATACAAATATCGTTTTAAATCTTTATATCTTCCATACAAATATCTATTTTTAAATTCTTGTCTGACTCCTTAGTCTATTCCCTCCCAGCTTTGTAAAAATGGATTTTTGACGCCGAAAGCCATCAGTGGCAATGAATGTGTTTGAGTTAAAAACAAAAAAATGCTTTTGCAAACTGCATTGCTGGTGCAACTTATTAAGATCTTTTCAGGCATATTTGATCCAATTACAAGTTGTAAAGATGTATTTTATTCGTTTGTTCATCTTAACTTTTGAACTCGATTATTCTTTCTTCTGTATTTACCATTTTCTAATAGACGTGTAGGGAATGGATGATATTTTCAAGTACTGCATCCTCCCAATGCCATTAAAAATTGTTTACCTCCTTTAGAAAAAGCTGGACAACCGGCAATACAGAGACCCCCAAGAGTTTGCAGCAGACGTCCGGTTGATGTTCTCCAACTGTTACAAATACAATCCACCGGGCCACGATGTGGTGGCCATGGCACGGAAACTACAGGTGAGCATTCCATTTTTCATACGTTTTCTAAAAATGAGGGCCTCCAAATATGATCCCAAATTTCTATGCAATTCCTAGACCTCAAAAGTGAGCGCGGCATCCAAACTTTGAAGGGCCGTAACTCAAAAACCGCTTGAGCTGAAAGGCTCAAACTTCAGATTACTTCTTTTGAGGCACTAATGCACAAACAGAATACAAATCAGGCAAAGAGTAGCGATCTCTATGGGGAGGCGTGTGCAATTTGACTTTGAAAGACTCCTATATTTTGGATACATTGGCCCATTTTGTCTGTCACTGTTGCTGACACACTTGATGTTCGAAGGAAAATGTTTTGCAGTTATCTATCATGAGTCAAGGTCAATATTTACTTAATACAAAACTGTGGTATGCCATTGAAGCCAACTATCCACCAGCATGCTGTTTCATGCTGTATCTCCTCAAAAAATAGTGTGAGCAAATCATGTGCTGGCGCCACCACCTGACAAATTTGGTCAGACTAGTCCACATCTGTTTTATTTTTTTTCCCTCTGCTACCAAAAACCCTCCATCGTAAATGTCTTCACAGGACGTCTTTGAGATGCGTTTTGCCAAGATGCCCGATGAGCCGGAGGAAGTCGCCCTGGTTCCCACACCCTCATCTGTTCTTCACTCTGCCCCCTCCACTCGACAAGCGCCGCTCCCACCACCTGTTGTCTCAGAGGACAGCAGTTCCAGTTTGTCTGAATCCGAGTCCTCAGCAGGAGACTCTGACCAAGAGAGGCAGCAGCGACTGGCTGTCTTACAGGAACAGGTTAGGTCAAAATCTTGGAGAATTCACTTTAGGTAGATTTTATCAGGCTGATGGGCATATTTGTTGACCATGTTTGTCTCCCCTGCAGCTCAAAGCTGTCCATGAGCAACTGGCTGCCCTCTCTCAGCCTCAGGTCTGCAAGCCCAAGAAGAAAGAGCGGGAAAAGAAGGAAAAGAAGAAGGAAAAGCACAAAAAGAAAATGGGATCGGAGGAATCCGCCGAGTCCGCCATGCTTCAGATTTCAAAAAAGAGCAAAAGCAACAAAGATATGCTCATTTCCAAGAAGGAGAGGAAGAAGCCCGGGTCAGTAGTTTTTACAGAAAATTGGATCATTGAAAATGAGTCATTGAACAGACTAGAAATTTCATAGTAACTGTATGACCAAGGCCAGTTTTTTTTTTAATTAAAAAAAAAAATTGTCATGATCAACCACCAGCCAAATACATTATCATAATCTTAAAATCTTTCCATTTAGGGACTATATTTAGAGACATAACCCAGCCTTGTCATGACATATTGTGACATACCTTTACGACACGCATATTAATACAGTTGAAAGGTAAATGATGCATTGTCTAATCAGATGATGCGTTTATGAATTGCAGTAAGAAAGAAGGCATCAAAAACAGTCGTCCTGCTGCGGCCCCGGGGCCGACCCCTCTCGTCCCTTCGGCCTCCCTCGAAACAGAGGATGACATGGGTTTGCATCTTAAAAATTGTTGCTACATTTTCTTTGAGCAGATGAATGGGTATAGTTCACACACTGTCCTGACCATTACGGTCTCGTTTAAACCTGCTCCTCGTCCTCACCAGACTTGTTCGGGAGCGTGACAGCCGTCGGAGGCAAGCCCATGTCATACGAAGAGAAGCGCCAACTTAGCCTCGACATCAACAAGTTGCCCGGCGACAAACTGGGCCGCGTTGTGCATATCATCCAGACCCGAGAGCCCTCCATGAAAAATTCCAACCCTGACGAGATCGAGATTGACTTTGAGACGCTCAAGCCCTCCACGCTCCGTGAGCTGGAGAAGTATGTTACCAGTTGCCTCAAGAGGAAGAAGAAGTCCTCGGGTAAACTTTTTCATACTGTATATTTGACCGTACTGCATATGCCTCCACGACGTCACTTTTTCTGTAAATTTACATCATACTAAAAATATGTATTTTACAGCCACAGACAGAATTTTTAGGCCTTGTATTTTGTGAGTCCAAGTTAGTTGATAATGATGTAATCCACCACCGCTGCAATGCAATGAATGCAGTGAAAATCTGTGGAATTTGTTGAAAAAGCATGTAGAAACGTCTTAGTTTTTCTGCACCAAGCATGAATGTTGGTCATAATTTTTGAGTTCTTGATTACAAAAGAAGGCTGTGTTTACCTCTTTGACATTTCTCTGTTGCTGCAGAAAAACCCGTGGAAATGACAAACGTCACAAAGTTGAAGACGGGATCTTCATCTTCGGGCACAAGTGATTCCTCTGATAGTGAAGACTCTGACAATGGTACTAAAATGCGCTGTCTTTTTTTGTTTTTTTTTGTTTTAGTTTCTCATTGACAGCATTTCTGTTCACAGGGCTGGTTCCCAAGCAACAGAAGACGGTGTCCAATAAGGACACCAAGAGGACGCAGCAGCCCGTCGCCAATGTCACCGGCCCCAGTGCACCACATCCTCAAGTAGCCCAAAACAAACACCCGTACACTGCTCCCCCTCCCGTGCCGGTGTCGGTCCCCGTCTCTGTTCCCATCCCTGTTCCCGTTCCTGTCCCTGTCCCTGCTCTGGAATCTTCCCAGCTTTTAAGCCCTGGATTTGACCCGTTGACCCATTTTATGAACCCTCACCTAACCCAGCCTAACACGGAACCCAGCCCAATCATCACAGCTGCTTGTCCACCGCTGACTTCTGGCCTCCTCAATGTTAGCGCGCCTGTTGGGCCTACACCAACTGAGACGCACCCCTTCTTGAACCAACACCCCATCATACCTTCGCCAGGTCAGTGCCCGTTTGCAACTATATGAAAATGCAGAGAAGCAAGGTTTACTGTTGACGTATTTGATATGCATGTACACTTTGTTTGGAACTTGTCATTTTTACAAGAGAAGTAACCCTTTTTTCCCCCCCAACATGTTCTATTTGGCTCAACTAAACACGGAATTATTATTCTGTTATTGTTTTTGTGGGTTATTGGGTTTGTGGAAAATTAATGAAGCAGTTTTTATTGATCCGGCGGGGATCCAAGTTGCTACTTGCTGTTGGCTAACATTAACATCACAGTTGCGTGGGTAGTGACCAATCACTGCTCAGTTTGCGAGCGTCACATGACCAACTTCAGAAAGCAGGTTACCTGAGCTATGAGTGCATTTCATGTCATTTTCAGTGCGATGCACATTTGTTTGAAACTTAACAAAATAAACACACACAATGCTTTGCAAAAGAGTCACTGGGACGCAATTTATCAATGAGTTGATTCATGTTCCAATTCATTTCCACTTTAATTTGTCAAAAATGTACTGTTCCTGTTCTTAGTATGTAATGATTTATGTTGTATTTTTCAGTATTATGGCTCATACCACTGCCAACGTCACGTACAATAACAAACTTGTTAAATTGAAACCGCTAATGGTGTCTAGCAGAACTAAACTTAGCTTTGTGTGGGCTGAATTTTTGTTACAGTTGTTGCATTGGACATCACAGTGTCGCGGCAGTGGATGTCATATTGTGGCAGCCACGTCAGTGTTTTATCAAATGAATTTCTTAATATGTACTCCTCTTGTTTCTCATTGTTTATAGCCATTCACAGCGCGCTTCCCCAGCAGCCAGCCCGCCCTAGCAGCCACGCAGCCCCACTTCCTCCCAAGAACACACAGCCGCCTCCTTCCTCACTCCTCTCTCTGCCAACACCTCAGCTTCAGAGCTCGCTTCAGCTTCCTCTGCCCCAACCTGCCCCACGGCCCCGCGTACCTTCACCACCATCGCATGGGATTTTGGGTACCCTCTCAGCTCAGCCGCCTCAGGCCCTGCTGGAGGACGACGATGAGCCGACGCCTGCCAGTGTTGAAACGCCGCCCCTCAGCCAGGTGCAAAGCTTCCTGCAGTCGCTCCAACCACGCACATCCGGGCAGCCTCAACCGCTGCACTCGCCTGCGCCAAGCGCCTCACAGTTGGGTCCCTCGATGCAAGCCGTGATGACGAGCGCCCCCTCGGCGATGCATCGGCACGGCCACGCTCAGCAATCGTACCCACACGCTCTCGCCGCGGCGGTGCAGCAACAGAAGGGGGCGAGCCTCCAGCAGAAGCTACAACAGCTGCAGCAACATCAGCAGCAACAGCCCTCGCCACGCATCAAGGCTGACCAATTTTCTACTGGTAAGACGTCCACAAGGCTAACTTGCACACGTTATAGTAAACACCTGCTGTATGCTGGCTTCTGGGGCCAGCTACTTCCTTGACTAGTTTAAAAAATAGATATAAAAACACAGGCACCCCCGAAAATGATTACAATTACCCATGCACTGGTGCCTTGAGTTTGTGCTTGCCCCTCATTTTTTGTTTTTCCAGTAGCAACTTTGAGCCCAAAAGTGCTGCGTCTGCTTGCTTTAAACTGTTCTTTGTGTTATGATGGTTGGTAGATAGATAAGTTACTTGATCTTAATGCCACATTTCACACTGGCAATGAAATGATGTCACCTTGCGTTTCTTGTACGAGTTTGAATGCGATTTTAGATGCTTTCAAGACATTTTTATAAGTACTGCATAAAGATTTAACTTACATGTTTCCAAATTGTGCTGCAAATTTCAACAGCTGCTGCTCTTATAGGTTGCCTGCGTGACAGTCCCTCTCCGCTCATGATGCACTGCCCCCTGATGCCTCAGTTCCAAACGACAGGACAGCAGTCTCCCACGCAGATCAAGAAAAACGTCAGTCATTGCAAAAATAAATAAATGTTTACTGCTAAGCTTTGGACTTCCCTGAGTGTGTGCGTAAATGTTTTGGACTTGTTTAGGATCAGAAGTCGAGCGTGGTAAAAGAGGAGAAACCATCCCACTCGCCAGTGCTGACCCCTCCCCCGTTCAGTCCTGCCATGCGCCTTGACACACAAAAGCATGACAGCAAACACAGTAGGTGCAGTGCAAATGTCAAGTTATGAAGACAAAAAATACGGTATTCCCCCATATGTTGTTTTAAATAGTCACAGGGTGTAGCATTTTTTCAAAATGGTCATAAAAATTGACATTACATTTACCGCGATTGAGTTAGGTGATGTTTATCGTGATCAATATGTTGCCATGCCGACCTCTAGCTACAGTATTCAAATAGAACTCAAGCTATTTATCATCTGTGCAGATAAGTCAACCCAGACACTGACAAAATCCGATAATCTCCCTGCTTTTGCTTATGTTTATGTCCTTAGGTTTGATTTAAAGATAACCACACCTTTGCTCCTCCCCCCAGAATTAGATGGGAAGCCATCAGATGTTTCTCGTCCCGGTTCCCGCCTCCCGGACTCCCTGGTGCAAGCCTGCCCTCAGGACACCAAAGTCAAGCAAGAACCCAAAACGCCCACAGCATCCAAGAAGACACCAGTAAGTTTGAAAGCACAGAGAATGAATGCACTATTTAAATTGTGTTGAAGTTATGTTTATGCCTACTCCCTTATCAAAAAAAAAAAGTGCACATAGAGCTCGGTGTTTAGCGAGGGAGGGAGGGCTGTTGTGAGCGATCAATGAGATTTTGAGTGAGTAAAATGTTTTTCTGTGCTCTAAATCCATCGTTCACTCAAACTCGTTGCTCGCTCAATATTTTTTTCTGTGTTCAAAAGCTATTCTTGCTCGCTCAAAATCTTGCTTGTGATTGGGGCTCAAATATAATTCCATACCTCCCCTATTTAAAAAAAAAAGTTACAAAGCACCACTAAATACAGGAGCAGAGTGTGCGCAAAAAAGGCAGTGGTTTTATTCCTAAAATAATAAATATATTATAATCAATTAAATCGTGCTTAGATTCGCGAAAATATATTATAGTTTTATACATTAGTTTTACTTCACAAATGTATGAATTAGAAGAAAAGAAATTTTAGTGTGCTGTTTCAACCATTTAATTTGGTGATTTTTTTCATACCGCTAGAGGGAGCCCTTGTTCCTCACTTTGAGAATCAATTGTCTCTGCACATGACCTTGACATCTCAGTCAGTGAACACCTTGCTCAATCTTTTCTTTTCCCTTGCGACCCAGGATGTGAAGTTAAAGAACATGGTCTCCTGGGCCAGTTTGGCCCAGAGGTCACAGTCCACGCCGGCGTCGGCCGTCCGCTCGTCCAGCGACAGTTTTGAGCAATTTCGACGGGCGGCCAGGGAGAAGGAAGAACGGGAGAGGCAACTGAAAGCTCAGGCGCAACAGGCCAGGAAGGAGCAGGAGAAGGAGAAGCTACGGTAAGCCACGGCAGAGACTTTTACATGGAAAAAAAGTTCAAATAATCGAACTCGTCTTCTTCCGCAGCCGCGACGACGACGACACTGTGGAGCACGCTCGCCGAGCGCAGGAAGACGCCCGGCGACGGCAAGAGCAGCAGCAGCCTTCGCCCCTGGCGCCCACGCCTCCCGCGTCCACCCCGCCCACTCACTCGCCGCAGCCGCCGGCCGTCCCGCCCCCGGCGCCGTCCCCGACGTCTTCGGCCGCGCAAAACGCGCTCGACCAGCAGAGGGAGATGGCTCGCCGTCGAGAGCAGGAGAGGCGCAGGAGGGAGGCGGTATGTAACGTAGTTTGATGAAAGTTGGGTGACTTGAAGAGTTGTTTTAGTAGCAACTGAAACAAACACACTTGTTTTAACGGTGCCAAGTCTGACATTTTTTGCTAGATTTTGGAACATTTCTCAATTTTTAGTAACTTAAAGAAGAGAAAATTTTTTTAACTGGCCAAGTTTCTGCCCGTTTAGGTCATACCTGTTTTTAAGCTTTAAGGCATTCAAAATTCTATTTTATAAAATGCACTTTTTTTTTTTCAATCTTTCGATCAATTATTGACATTTTATTCAGCCAAAACCATGGACTGACCAGAAATTCACCAAAATGCGACTTAACTTTGGGGATTTCCGCCTGACACCAGCGAGTGACTTAGGGGATTTCAGCCTGACGCCAAGCTTATATGTATAAATGTATACAATATGTAATAATACCGTATATAATGTGCCCTCAGTTGATGTGGCCCCCTTGAAAAATGTCTTGGCTAAATTAATGGTTGCACTTTTTTTTTTAATTACTTGAGCATAGTCTTAAAGCATCCCCTTTTCTCTTATGCAGATGGCAGACACCATTGACATTAACTTCCAGAGCGACCTGATGGCCATTTTTGAAGAGAATCTCTTCTGACGTCGAAGTGCGCCGACGGCTGTGTGAGAAGGACCTACACACGCACGCACGCACACACAAACTCACACTGACGTGGTGAGCCACACGCCTCACATGAACATCCTTATATGGACTACGTATAGTACCTTTACCCTATCCCATGCTGTCTTTTTTCCCCCGGAGCGCAGATACGTTTTGGTGTCTGACGTGATGTTTATAGTTGTTGGCTCGCAAAATAGAGTTAAAATAAAAATCCTTTAAAAGGCAAAGTTGATGGTCACAGGGGCGTTTGAAGAAAATGATATAATTAAAAGAAATAAAGCGGAAGAAGAGACAACGGATTTGAAAAGGCGCCCAGTCTTGTCGTTCCTCTCTTTTAACCGTGTTATTCCGAGACGGGATTTTGAATTTATCTCGGAATATTTGGGCTTTTTTTTTTTTTTTTTTTTTTCCCCCCCTCAGGACAAAGCAGCACAGCACCCTCCGCCTCCGTAGCCCCCTACGTCGTGATGTAAAACCCCCTTTGCACGAGTTGAAACGAGACCTGACATTTGAGTGAAGCCCACCGGTGTGTCCTCTCCGCCTTAGCGCTCTGGCCTGTATTGTCTATGATCACACCCCTACAAATGATACATATTATATATAAATAGACCGCAAATATATATTCTATACAAGAAGAAGGCAATATAAGAGAACACAGGAGGAGTTTGCTCACGTGCGGGGGGGAGAGGGACGATGTTTTGAGCTCTTTTAATTTTGTAGATTTTACTGTAAAGAAGAAAAAAAAAGTTTTTTTATGATGCCATTGATGATTTTTTTTTTTTGGGGTCCCGGTCCCAAGTCCCGCTTTATCCTCCCAACACATGCCAAGACTATTAATTTCCGAATGCCCATTCACATTCTTTCTTTTTAAGAGGCTGTTTTCATTGCTAATCTCCCTCCCCTTTTTTAAAAAAAACTTGTGCTTTTTTTTTGCGCTGGAATTTTTGCTCGCGTCTTTGCAGTTTCATTCGTTTACACAGTGCTTCTCAATTATATTTTGCCCCCCCCAAGAAAGAGAAAACTTTTCGTATCCCCCCCACTCAACGCGCTGACTATAAAAAAAATCTATAAAAATTGTATAAGCATACTTTAACCTGAACAAAAGAAAAAACTTTCAACAACTATTAACTATTTTTCAGTGTTTAATGTGTTACAGCTTAGTCTAAAACTGAAAAAAACAAGTGCATGAAAGTGCTTTAAACTAAAAAATAAAAAAGATGAATTCTTATTCCAACTACGCTTCACATGATAAAAACAAAGTCTTTTCCATGGGGGGGGCTGCCCCACTATTTGAGAAGCACTGATTTACACCCACTTCCCATTCGAAGTATCATTTTCCGTCACGCTATACATGTTTGAGGCTTTTTAAGCCCTCTCAACCTCCCACCTTCTGTAGCTCCTTGTAGATTTTCCGTTCTAAGCTGTTTCCATTGTGAGCAGGCGTTCTGTACATTATTCTGCACACCTATGAGTGTTTGAAACATTCAAATTAGTTGATCCCATTTACCCACCACCACCTTCTTTTGTAACTCGCTTGTTTTTTTTTGGGGACTTTTAGTTCTTAACGCCTCCCCCCCCATCTCATTTTATTCAGAACAACCTTGTTGATATGTTGACGAGTGAGGCATTGACATTAATAGATTTATCTTCAGACAATGGACATGTTTTGTTTTGTTTTTTAAGAAAAGTATTAAAATAATATTTAAAAAAATGTTTGGTTTCCTTTTTTTAATCTGTATTGCTGAAATAGGTTGCGGCAGTTAAAAGAATTACAGAAGCTCGTGGCTGGTAAAATTTGCTCTATTTTGGGGGAAATATTTGCTTAGCTAAGATTGTAATGTCACAAAGATAGCGTGATTAATATCACCTCACACCATTTGCCTGTGTGGGTACCTGATGTTATCACTCTTCAAGATGTAAACTGGGTACTTCGCTAGCTTGCATGAATGCTGTCAACATCATGATTAAATCATTTCTCATATATTTCTTTGAACTGGGGGAAAAACATCATGATGTGTCAGGATGCTAGAAATTGGCTGGCATTTTCTCTTCAAAATACTGTACATGGCTTGAATTGTTTCAAAACATTTCCCCGTAATGTTATTGAAGTTTGCTTGGCAGTTTAAATATATTCGACATTTAAATGAAAAACGTACTCATCAGTTCCATTTACAAACACTGTAAATGTTCAGTTTTGCCGTTTAAGAGCTATCAAAATTCCCCACCCTCCCAAAAAAAAGATGCTCTCTACCGCCCCCTAGAGGACGTTCGCTTAACAATTGTAAAAAAACGCCCCGGAGTACATACAGTATTTGTAGTCCACACATTTAAATGAACTTCCATTTACAACTCTTTCAACCCCCTCAAATTTCCTAAGCAAGAAGCAACAATTGCACGCTAAACTGCAGCTATAATAACAAGTAACATGAGTGGAATCTCATAAAAGGAAGAGGACTCGAGAGACAAAAGCTTAGGAACTCAACCGCTGCGCAGGATGTTCTTTTACAACCCGAGGGAGGATGTTGTGGCCTGCAGCACCAGTTCAAACCAGCCACGGGGCGCATACAAGCAGCCAATGCTTTGCCCAGAACCTCAACCGACCGTCACATGAGAGGTCCCATACAAAGATAAGACGTGGATGTGTAAATGCAAAACAAGTGGAGATGAGAGATTCTTGGGAAGTTTTAGGAATCAAACAAATCACAGAAGGAAATTGAATAATCCTCAATCACTAATAATGGGAAAATACACAAATTCGGGCCCCGCTTCACGGCTCGTCGGAAAAATAAAAAAATGTGAGCGCTTCGCAAAGCCAAGTTCAAACACTGTATTACTTGTACATCTCCGAGCAAATTACACTGCTCAGGTTACCTCCACAAAGCCTCGCAAATGCAAATGTGGTGAGTGTGGTTCTGATCGGCAGAACTTAACCTTTAAGTGACAAGTTTGGAGAAATGTTTCGCGGAGAAAATCCGCAAGAGAAAATGGTCTCATGATGAGTCAGGATTGCTGGTTTTGCTCAGCAGTTGTAAAAGGATCATTAAAGGATCAAATAAAGCTTTTACGAGTTTTTGAAAGAAAATATTTTTTTTATTGGATTTTACATTAATTCAAGAGTTTACCCAAGAAAAATGTGATTGTGATCATGGAAAATGTTGTAAAGTCCAAATTTTACATCCCTGGTACTTCTCCCAATTTATTTTCAAGTGTTTGACGACAGCAATGTCTGAAAATATCTGAAGTAAATTACTTTGGGTATGTACTAAAGTAATTGATTACTTTAGACATCACTATCTGTTGATTAGTAACGAGTAACTAATTACCCAAGGTAACCCAATACTTCAGTACTTAAATGAATAAAATGATCAGAAAACATAAGTAAAAATATAGAAAGGTTTTATTTACCTTTGAGTGGCGCTTGCTATGCCCATATTCCCTAGTAAGGGTATTTCTTGATTATCTCCAGCTTTGTTTCCTTATAAATCATCATAATCTCTTTTGAACATCACTAGCATTCTTGGGACCCATGGCTAACCCTTTCAAATTTAAATTAAGCAGTAAAACGCACTTTAAATAGGGTTTTGTAAGCACTCACAATCCAACAAAGCTTTACCGCTCCGCCATTTTGAAACAAGTGAGGCCGACCAATAGCAGACCAGCATCTCTGTGAGGAGACACCGACCAATACCAGACCAGCATCGTAGTCACACGTTGCATGGTAGCAGTTTGACGCCAATAGTAAATAAGTGCAATTACCTGAAAGTGCCAGCAGATAGACAAAACAGCACAAATACAGCCAAGCCCCTAGGGTCATGACAGTTGTTTTTGTCTTAAAGCCGGGAAAATACGGTAAAGAGGGGACGAAAAAACTTAAGTATTCCACGTCGCAACATGAAAATAGTGTAAGCCAGCGACGCTGTAACACGGGGGTCCACTGTAACTCAATCCTTAATTACTTAATCCTTCTTAATTTGCCTGCCATCTTTTGACTTAAAATAAACTTTCCTTTAGCCAAAAAAAACTGTAAAAAAAATATACATATATACTGTGTATATATATATATATATATATATATATATATATATATGAATCCAACTTATGTCTCAAGTCACCAATGTAGCATTCAAGGCGAACATGTTTACGAAAGCACGCTTATTTTCGAAACAGCTCTCACATTGGAATGCTCATCAGCATTGCTCCATCAACCGCACGAGGCCTGCATCCGTTCAAGAGTCTTCGGAGACGTGTGATGTCATCTTGAAAGAGTGAAAAGTATGCGGGGGGTTTACACACAAAACGCTCACAAGCGCCGCGTTCTTCCCGTCGATGCCGTTAGGAAGAACTGAAGTCAGTGATGAGAACAATCAAGACCCTCCCTGAAATCGATTCCAGATGACAATAAAGCAGATCCGCATGGGATCCTCGCGCACGCACGCGTTACGAAAGCGCTTGTGTTCTTGTCAAAAGAAAAAAAAAACACACACACATGGTCATCAGGCCTCAATCATCTTTGAAATCCGGATGCCCAACCAGTTCCTCTTCAAACATCCGAGTCTCTTAATCGCTTCGCTGACGTTTGTTTATGGTATTTATTCGTTGTAATTGTCTAAATCATCATCACATTATATCAAGCACAATCCTCACTAAAAGGCATGTGTGAGAACACGCGTGGGCAAACTGCGGCCCGGGGGTCACATTCGGCCCGTTAAGCTTTTTAGTTCGGCCCGCTGAACTTGAAGAAAAGATCAATCAGGAGAAGAACGATCATGTTTAATATCCTAAAGGTTAACGAGGCTTTTAGTACTTTAAAATAGTAATTTAACAATTTAAAAAATATGTATTTTGTTCAGTTAATTTTCAATTATTGGAAGAGTCATTTCAATAAATTGTTAAATACACGGGACTTGAATAAATTTTCTATCGAAATTAAAGCACACGTTTTTTAGATATCCTGCATTTTTTTTTGTCTTTTAGAAGGTGGATTATCAAAACACCCTATCCATCTGCTCCTGCTCTAGCTCTTTTATCAAATTTTTAGAATTACATTTCCATTCTTTTAAATTGAAAAAGCTAATTTAAGATACACATCCAAGCAACAGATTTCAAAATTGTTAGCAATAACGTTATGCTGCTCATTATCGCCATCTAGGGGGCTGGAGTGGAGCAGTTTCAGCTACATCTTGGAAGATATGTATTTAAGTAGTAAATGTTGGAGAAAAAAACATAGTTTTTTTTAAAATATGATCTTTGGTCAGCACTTGAGTTTTTTTGTTGTTGTCAGTGTTAATTAATTTTCATTTACCCAGTTTTCCACCTCCACTGGTGAGGCCGATCTGGGGAATTGAAAACATGGAGGAAGCCACTCAGCATCCTCTGTTACCGTGACGACAGCCAGGGGAAACCAAGCATGTACATTTTGACGGTTGCGGTGGATACACAGATGTATACGCACCGCATACGGAAAGTATACACTTGACATATCTGTTTCTCGCTAACCTTGGCGCCAGTAGCAGTCGTAAACAGGAAGTCATAACAACGTTTCCCCCCCCCGCTACTTCTCACTCGCTCCACGTCTGCTGTCTTTCTGGCATTTCCTCGCCTTTTCCCGTCATTGTCATGACACTGTTTGTCTGCCACAAATACTCCAAACAGCCATCGTAAGTGATATGTTGAAGGTTCAATTGTTGGTCAACTCGGAAAAGTTCAAGTGTGATTCATGTCAATGATGGAATAAATCAGACGACGATTTTTAATTGCAGCCAAGTTGATGGGACTTTCCAAGTTAAATTTGATGTCCCATACACACAAAAGTGGACAAATCCTTTCAAAATAATTATTGAATTAATTCATTGTTTCAGGTAAATATAAGTTCATAAAACAAACTAAAGGTTCAGGAGTTTATTCAATTATTGTAAATACTCTGATTCTCCCCCATACTAGAATGGTTCGACCCAACTTGTCATGTGCCACCTCTCGTTACCTGTCAACGATTTATTTTTGCAAACACATCTCTACTATCATCGCAAAAGTTTCATATTTTTCTGTTGGTAAATATTTATGGATAATTATTTTTGAGAACAGGTTTGACACTTAGTGTTTATTTTTTTGTGGACAAATATTTATTATTAATTAGGTTAATGATTTATGTTTGAGAGCAAATCTCTACTGCTAGCCCAAAACAGGAAGCTTTATTTTTAACATTTTTCTGTGGACAAAAAAATATTTCTAATAACTTTCTGGCACGTTATATTAATTATTATTCTGTGGGAAAATATGTATTAATAATAAAGTTATTTCTTTATGATAACAGATTTGTTCTATGATCCAAAATAGGACATTTTATGTTGATTTTTTTTTTTGTAACTAATACAGGGTCTAAAGTTGAATAAATCAGACACCGATGGCATGTTTTCTTTTTTTTTTTTCCACCCCCAAACACTTTGCACTGGTTAAGGGGTATTGGTCTGAAAATATATTTCGCAGGGGGTAAATCCGTGAAACAAGGTTGAGAACCACTGCATTACTATTTAGCCATTTCGACCACGTTCAGTGGGCGGTGTCAGACCATTACTGGGCTGGGTCAAACGTTTGGCCCCGCCCAGGCGTTTAGCCACGCCCCCAACAGCTTACAGCGCTACTCGAGCTCCACCGCCCTCTTGAAGGAGGCGGCGGCGGAGCGAGGCGAGTAGCCGCGCCCTTTCCGCCCCTCACGGCCCAAAGTCAGCGAGCGCTAGCCGAGCGTGCAGGTAAAAAAAAGACAGGAGCACCGATACAAGTTCCGGACCCGGAAGCAGGCAGAAAGGTTTGCCCGAGGACATTTTCGGCTTTTTGCCAACAATTTAAGCATTAACCTCCCTGGAAGTGGACCAAAGCCTTATTTTGTGTTTTTATTATTTTTTTGGCTTGTGTTTATGCTCACCTTTTGTGGGGCCTCGTGACTTTTACGTCGCGGGAGGTGACCCTCAGGTACTTGCAGGTATTTGTTTGCTCGACGACTTCTGTGGATTTACTCGAAGAACGAGCTCAAAGTAACCGACGGAGGTGAGGAAAGTCTTTTTTTTTCTTATCGCGAGTGTGTTATAAATGAGAATTTTGGGGTGAAAATATTTTAGTAGCTTTCACTCAAAGGGCGTTCGCTCGCGTTTTGGTGCCCGTCAAATGTGCCTGAGTACGCGGGAAGGTGTGAGGTGTCTCCCGGTCCCGTAGAAGCACCAGCTGCCTTGCTTCTCTAAACATCTTCAGCTGACCACATCCCTACAGCCACAGAAGCTGTGATTTGGTTTTGCAAATCTCATGATTTGCATCTGCCGATATAGTTATGGCTGTTTTGCATATTTTTAGAGACCTATCGAGTCAAAACGCTTGTTGCATACATTCTACATATGGACGTGGATTGTTTGCAAACAAAAAAGGCTGCAAAAAATATAAATATATTCGAATTCAAACTCGCAAGAATGTTCCCTCGTTTATCGCGGGGGTTACGTCCCCCAAAAAATACACATTAACCAAAAATCCGCAAAAGTTGAGACGGAATATTTTTGTTGCTTTTGTTCTTATTTTTCTACTTTGTTTATTTTGTTGAATAAAAAATGCATTAAATCTATCTTTTTGGCCTGGTCCAACTTAGAGGAAAAAACACAAGGTAGTTCTTTGATAGATATGGTCATAAAGGAAAATCCATGTATTAC
Source organism: Hippichthys cyanospilos (assembly GCF_059441005.1). Lineage (NCBI taxonomy): Eukaryota > Metazoa > Chordata > Actinopteri > Syngnathiformes > Syngnathidae > Hippichthys > Hippichthys cyanospilos. The sequence goes on along the minus strand of NC_142375.1, from coordinate 19,807,331 downwards.
CGTTTTTTTTTTTTTAAATACATAAAATTGATATATTTTGATTGGTCTGACTTAAAAGGAAGAACAATTGCAAGAAAATAGAGACATAAACCTGGATTAGAAAAAGTTATGGTCATAAATGGAAATCATCTATAGAGTAAGGCCTCAATTACTGAACCACGATGTAGCGAGGTAACGCTTGGACACCATTTCACATCCTTGCAGTGGAAAGACAACTCGTTTAAAATACGACTTTTGGTAATACATAACTTTAATTTAGGGCTTGGCAATATATCCCCCCCAAAAAAACAACTCAAAAATAGATTGTGAAAACCCCATTCAGCATTATATCCTTTGTGCACAATTTCAATGTCATAATTTAGCTTATTTCCAAATTTTTGATGAATGAATCCTATTATTTAATTTAGCGCCCTGCCCTAGTTTGATCAAACAAAAGTACGTACATGAAGTTTCCTTGAAGTTCTTTTTTCTTTTGTTTTCAATTTGGCGCTAATATTCTTTTGTACCAATTAAATAAAAAAAAAGATCCGAAACAAAAACCACATTTCCTCATTTCCCAGTTGAATGATTCATTGGTAGCTGAAGAAATTGACACTTTCCCAAGAAGTTTAGCTGGCTTTATCATGTAGAAATATCTGCAAAATTTCCAGTCACATCTTGTACTGGCTTTATTTGACCCAGCTTCAACCACAGCCAGTCTGGGATGAGCCGCCAATTACTTGAATTATTTAGTATTTGTGCAAACCTGAAGTCAGACTGTTTTTTTTGTTTTGTTTTTTTTGTTTTTAAATTACCAGTTCCGACCGAGCCGACACAATATCTGCCAAATGAATAGAAAACACAAATCCTCAAATGTTTGATAGTTAAACTCTTGAGTACTCCGATACCAAGTAACCGATACTATTAATGTTGTATTTTCTTGGGTTGGGATTCACCAATACGGCTTTTGGTTTTTACGTGGTTGTTTTCCTTCTAACACAGTGGTACCTCTACTTACGATTGTCTCCATTGAAAAATTCAGGTTACGAAATGCCTCCTCGGAAAAATACTATCTTGTTAGGAAAGAGAATTCAGGATACAAAAAGCGAAATTGTTCCAGCGCTCGCTCGTACAAGACTGTAACGTAAAACATCACAAGTCGCGACGTCTTCCCTGTGCTGCTGATTCTAATGTGTATTTGTTTCAGTTTTTATGCATTTTTAGAATTTCTTCATATAATGGCTTGTCAAGAGAGATTTGTTCTTTGCACTGTTTACCGTGGTCTTGCACTTTGTATCTTTACTCGCTTCATCCACACTTTGAACAGTGTACACCGTAGAATGAACAAAAATAAAACTAACTACTATTAGCTATGGCTAACATTCTACATATTTATATAAAAACACTTACATACTACTTTGGGCCGCTTTAAACAAACCACTGAACGCTTCCTCTAGAATCGCTAGTGTGCTGACTTTAGCGTTGTTAGTGTGTCATTAGCATATTAGTATAACACACAGGAAGTATTTTGCATGACCCTAAACTAAACTACAGTAAACTTACATGCTTAAAATGATTCAAAAGTAAATATTAGCACTCCTGTGGCCTTGGAAGCTATGCCTGGATCACTGCAAATGTAAAATAAAATTGACAAATAAAACAAAACAAAATTCTCTGCATGCACCACCAATATATCGGCGCCATCTCAAGGCAACCAAATGAATTGCATTCATGTTTTCAACTTCTACAATGAATATTATGAATTTGAAGGTTTGCTCCGTTCTAGCACTGTACTTTTCATTTGAATGTATTTGGTAGACAGCGTTGTTGACACATTACCACCCCGAGGGTAAAAAAAAAAAAAAAAAAAACTTAGCCCAGCCCATTTTGGGTACACTGTCTTGTGGGGAGGGTGATTTTTTTTTTTTTTTTTTTTGTGCGGTTGTGCCAGTAGACAAAAGAATACAATGGAGGATCTTCAGCATCTGTGTTCTTCTTTGTATGTGTGTCTTTTATTATAAGAAGAAGACTTATGGCTTTGGTTTCCGGAATGCGCATTTGACTTTGTAACAATGAGTCGCCATTTTGTACTTTTCAAACTGTAGCAATTAAATTGTTTTATCGCATTGTTTTTTTTTTTTTTTTTACCATTATCTCCTTCCAACCATTCTCTTCTGAAGATGGTGTGTGATGATTTAACGCAAAATGTTTCACAATTTTTTTTATTTGAAATTTATTCCATACAGTTGAATTGTTAAATTTACATAAACTCAAATAACACATGAAACCGCAAAGCCTGCAAAGTCTTAAGTTATTTATTTATTTTACAATATTTTGCTCAACGCGGCCCTGCTAGTCTTCACACAGTATTCTGACCCTTGTGTGGTATTTTGACCATTTTTGGGTCATTTTATTCCACGTCATTCTCACATCTTTAAAATCTTCACATTTTCATCATCATCTCAGGGGGTCGGCCATTTTGCCACTTTCTGCGTCGATCTAAAATGACACCGCATGATGCCGATGACGCTTTCAGACATAGCCTTTAACTGGCCTCTTCCGCCACCTACTGTCTTGGGGTGAAACGAGTCAACAAAGAATTTTCTGTTTGTTGACATAGTTTGACTGCCCCTCAAAGGAATGTTGCAAAAATCGCAGAAAAATCATTGTCATAAATCCTATTAAAATGCATCTCAAAAAATGTAATTATAATGAATTTACATGGTCCAAAATTTTGACTGATTACTTGTGTACACAAAATCTCGCACGTCCCACTGCAATCACATAAAACTGTCAGAATTGTTGCACTTTGAAATTTTACGTTTTAATTACCTGCTGGAAATTTCCGATTCCCCCATTGATTCTTTTTATGATATTACACAAAAAAAAAAATCAACAGAATGTCCATAATTTGTCACATAATACCACAAGGGTTATTGAAATAATCAATAGGATAATACATTTCTCCGATCGTGATATCTAGTGCGAAAAGTTCATCTTATGGAGCGCTCAAGTCAGGTTTGTGTTTACACTTTGCTCAAGTTTCCTGCTCTTGAAAATGTTCCCGTTCAACCAAGCGCATAGGTTTCCATTCGACATGCCCGTGACGCGTCTGTGCATGTTTCCGGCTGATTCAAAGGCTGAAAGGCACATTAGCACAGATGCTACTTGCTACTTGCTTTCTACCTCGGGTGTTTGAGGAGTCACTTCCCTTTTTTTTTGTTTTTTTTTACATTCTTCGCAGGAACTCCAAAAAAGATAATTGAGAGTCTCTCCCTTTCAGTTTGCACACCCATAGAGTGTAAATCTTTCCTGCTGAAAAGAATCGCTGGCTCACTCAAACATGCAATACTCATTTTTTTTTCTTTCTTTTTTACCCTCTAAGAATGGCTGGAGGAAGAGGAGAGTCGGGCGTGGCCGCCCTGCTAATGACGGGTTAAGCGTGGAAACTGCTGTTTACTGTTGACGCTGGTTCGCTGCACGCACAACTGGATGCAAGCGATGCATAAAAACGCTAAAGTCGTGCGTAGAGCCGCAGTAGCAGCTCAAGTGAATTTCGAGAGCTGCGTTGTTTCGCACTGGAGGAAGACGCTTAAAACGATTGCTCTCGTGTCAGCAGGATTCAGCAACCTGATAAATGCTAAGCAAAATGCATTCGATTGAATTCATCTTCTGTTCTAATCAGTTGTATTTTTTTTTTTGTTTAATTTGTGTAACATCAAATAGGCGGAGTTTAACCATACCGAACTAAACAGTAACACTTTGTAGAAATGGGATATCCAAAATCCATGTGATCAGTTTTGACCTTTGGCAATAATCGTCTTTTCAAGGGGAGAACAATAATAATGCATTGAACTAAAAACAAACAAAAAAATCTTGTCTTGTGTCCATAGAAAATTTTCAATTGTGTGCTATCAAGGCCGATTACTCTCCGAAATTTTAGAATAGATTATTCTTTTCGTTATTTTGTTGGATCAGAAATGGTTTTTGTTCGGTGTTTACAGCTAAATTATTTTCCAATCATTACTGTTTACTAAAGGCTGTTGGAATCAATTCTATTGATTATTCCATCTGTAACGGTAATCAAATCCTTGCATAAAAGTTTTATTTTGCTTGAACGAGAAAACAATAATTTCCCTATTTACTGCTTATCAACCAATTATTGTTCTTTATTTGGTATGAGTTAGGGTTCGAAAAAGTAAAAAAAAAAAACAACCACTAACAAATTTCCCACAAGAAATATGATTTGATTACACACAAAAGTTTATTCTATTTTTATGAAAGAATGCAAAAAATAAGGAATATTACTGTTAAGAGGCTGACCAAGTATAAAGTAAGAAAAATTGAATTTTCAACAAGATTTGAGACGATTCCTCCTAAAATAGTTGTAGATTATTTTTGATAGTCAATTGGTTGTCGATTTACTTGAGTCATTTTGACAGCTTTATGTTGTTGTGGCTGTATGAATTGAGTTGTGGATTGATTGCAAAATTGTGTGTGCTCCATGATTGTTGCAGACACTCTTACAAAGTGTGATTCATTCATCTAGTTTGCTGACCGGGAACCGCAGCAATTTGTCATTGACTATGGGAAGTAGACTTAATTCTACTCTGTGGCACATTTTCACTCCACAGCTCTGTTCCGTGAGGTTAAACTTTCATTTCAAATACTCTTTGAAAGACAGGGGTATCGCGAGTTTGAGATATTTTTCAATTGAAATGATTGGTTCAACTTAAGTAATGTTCAATCAACTACAAAGTGGAAAAGGCATACATCAGCGGTACGTTGCGGGAAAAAAAATACTCTGCAAAAACAGTCTTGATATTCAACTCCATTGCTGATCTTAATGCAGCACCTAGTGGCCGAAGAAGCTGATGCTATTTGTGTGCTAAAAAAAAAAACGCTTACTGATTTAGGGGCTAGTAGGATTTCATTCACAATTCACAATTTTAGCACATGGAGCTTCTCAATATGAAGGAATGAACTTCCCCAAAAGCACCAGAGCTGTATTATACACTGCAAATGATCGAAAGTGGATCCGTTTTTTTTTTTTGTGTGTGTTCACATTTTAACCAGTAGAGGGCGTTCAAGCACAAAACGTGCAGAGTTTGATCGTAGGCGAAGAAGAAGAACAGGAAGTGATTGACATCACAGTAGCTAAGGCAGAACAAACTTCTCTAAGTGACACTATTACATTGTGCAATGTTCCTACAACATTTTGTATGTGTGAAAGGAATGGTAGCTTGTTTGTTGAAATTAAATGATAATCGCTAGCACACTAATGCTATTCGTGATTCCTAACCGGTTAGCATTGGCGAAAAATTCGAATGTATCAAATATAACAGATAATGAGTAATTATATCCACTTGCTTCAATTAACATTCAAGTTCAGTAGACCATTTAAAAAAGGCCACTAGTTTTCAATCTTGGATTATTCAAAAAAATAAAGGATTAAAAATTGTGAGTGGCAGTTACTTGATTATTTGATGGAAAAGGCAACAGGATAAACCATTTATTTAAAAGATTTTATAGTGACAGACCTAGTTGGAATCTTTTCAGTGTCTCGGGCACTTAAAGACAATGCAAAAAGGCACATCATGTTCATGCAAGCAGCACTTAGAGTGAAAAAAAAAAAAACAACTTAAGTGTGTTGAAAAGAAAACAGCCACGTCAGTTGATTACATTGGGAGAAATCTCCAGGGTGCTCCTTTTTCCCCTTGGCGTTGACACAAGGAGGTGACCATTTTTCCAAAGCATGTGTCTTAGCTTGGGCACTTGCTTTTATTTATATATATATATATATATATATATATATATATATATATATGCATGCACATTTAAAGAAAAATCTAAATTTGTGCTTTTTCAGTTGAAGATATTAAATGAAAGAAATGCACGCATAGTAGCTAATTAATGCTAATTGAATAGTGATGATGCTTTGATCATTTGAATTAGTTAGCATAGCTGCAGTAGCATGCACAATTTATTCTTCTGAGTTGCGATTCTGAATTGTAACCGTCGCTAAATCAGTTTTCAAGATGTTAAAGCGTGTTTGATTTCGGGGGATTTCTTCGCATTCTTTCTTTCTGAACCGTTTCAAGTTTGTGGTCCGAAACTGCCTCTCCCGCTCTACATTTTTCCCTTTTTGTTTTTTTTCCCCGTTTGGCATGGTTCTCCGCGCAACCCTCAGTAGGAGAGTGGGTCACCGAGGCTGCGTGTGTGTGAATGTTTGGATTGAGATTGTGTTACATAGCTGCATTGTGTAATTGCGAGGTGTGTCTCCTCGGCCGTCTCCATTGTGGAGACGCGGCAAAATGGCGGTTGCGGGCGAGTGATGGCGACTGCAAAGGACGCTTATTGCTGGTGCCGGAGACTGAGCGAGGTTGGGGTTCGAAATTTGCAGAAGTTTGTTCAAAATCTTTGATCGTTTTGACATCATTGATTGATGGATGTTTGACGCGGCGTCCGCGTGTCTTCCAGACGAGCGTCGTTACCCGTGCGGCCGATGACATGCTGCCCTCTAACCCATCAGGGAGGAGGCCCTTCTGAATGGCGCCCTAGTGCCGTCGTTGGTTCCCCCGTTTGAAAGGCCGCGCCGTTTCGCCTTCGCCCTCCGAGCACACCCCTTCCGCCGCGCCCCCGCCCGCCATGGATATTCAGACGGACGACACGGAGGGATGCTACTTCAACCGCAGCGTCAAGTTCTTCTACGAGAAAAGCGGCAAGAACATCAGCGACCACTGGCGCCGCCGCGACTATGTGATCGTCTCGCTGGGCATGACGGTCTGCTTCATCGTCATCTTCTCCAACCTGCTGGTCATCGGGGCCATTTTGAAAAACAGACGCTTCCATTACCCTATCTATTACTTGCTGGGAAATCTGGCTTTGGCAGACCTCTTTTCAGGTATGTTAACTTTTAACATGGTTCCTTATCTGTGACCTTTAACCCTTGTGCAGTATTTTAACAGTTTTGGGTTATTTTAACAGTTATTTTAGCCAAGGGATCGCACAGCCCTGGTAGAGTCATAACTCAGTGGTCGTGCCATGTTGAACTCTGACATGTTGTCACCGTCTGGGTGAAATTTCAGCTCCCTTCTTCCTTTGGATTTTACTGGGGCTGCGCGATTATGACCAAAATAACAATCACGATTATTTTGGTCGATATTTATATCACCTTTATCAATCACGATTATTCAGCATGTTTGGTCAAACTTGTCTATTTAGTGCACTTTTTTTTAAACAAGCAGTAGATAAACAAGGCTTGATAATTACAAGTAATAATAATAAACAAAAATAAGGTAAATAATAATCCAAACAAATTCACCGCCCAAGACATGGCAAAAACCTGGCACACAGGGCAACATAGCTAAATGAAGCCTACTTACAACCAAGCACATTATCTTCTTTTAATCAAACTTAAATCTATATATATATATATATATATATATATATATATATATATATATATATATTAGGAATCAGGTGAACTCAACGCCATTTCACACTGGTAAATAATATATTAGGGTGAAAAAAGCAGAGGATTTTTGTCATGCAACATTGCCCCCTGGTGGTAGGATGACAATGTGCTTGATTTGATGTGTAGCGTAGCCGGCTTTTTAGATGTTAATATTGTTAATGGTGGCAGCCAATATCGTGATCATGATTGAAATTCAATTAATTGTGCAGCCCGAGTTTTAACTAATATTTTTAATGTAGCTGTGCATTGTTCTTAACTCCAGTTTTAATCACCGTACTGTGTCGTATGCAGTATTCCCGAGGATTTGATTTAATGTGTTGCTATGGCTACATTTCCCATAACTGGCGTCATGTTAGCCATCGTTTTGAGTGAATCAACAGTAGTCTGTTTTCTTGGTTACTGACTTTATTTGTCAATCAAAAATAATTTCCTTCAAATCGTCAAACAAAAAACAGTGTGCAGTACAGCCTCATTATGTTGGACTTTGCACGGTGTTAGATTAAACTGAAGCTACCTTACAAAACCATCAGTGCAATAAATAGACCAAGACAAATGCTGGACTATAAAACCAGACTATAAAACTATAAAAAAGACTATCAAACGCAATATAAATCAACTTTCAACAACTGTTTATTATTTTTATCGCGTTTATACGGGTTATAGCTTAGTCTAAAACGGAAAAAAAGAAGAAAATGCACCAAATTGCCTGAAACTAAAAGAAAATGATGAAAATTAAAAGGTGAAAGCCCTTTTCCTGGGATCATCCACGCCCCCCTGGCATCACCTCGCGCCCCCCCATGGAGGCCCGCCCCACTATTTGAGAAGCACCGAATTAGATACTGTATATCTCAACATCTGTCACACCACGCGCCTGTACTCAATTACATTCATGAAAAAGTCTTATCAAATCTCCGACTCAATTGGACCCAATTGAAATTGCCGAAATTCCCTTTCAGCCAATCGTTGTTGTTTTTGTTCTTGGCCATTGTATCAAATTAGAGACTTTCTTCATCCAAAAATAGTTCAGAGTAAGAAAGGTAAAACGAAAGCAGAGTTGAGACGCTGTGTGGTTTTTGCAGCCCACAGAAAAAAAGTTACAGTTGACAGTTTGCCTAACAAATGATAGCCGCAGCGCACTGCTGCTCGCACGACTCTTTGCGGTCTTCCACTGGAGAACGTTTGTCATGCTTGCCTTTCAGGGGTTCTTCTTCCCCACTGCACCGTCAAGTCTATAAACCGCACTTGTTTGTCCTGCGGCTTTAAACATGACGTTCCAGGGTTGGTGGTCTAACTAAGTGTCACTGAAAAGAAATTGTTAGACTCCAGATAAGCAAAATTCCACTGATTAGCTTGTAGTGAGAAGATCCGTGAATTCACAATTGAGATGCGGTGAGAGGTGTGTGCAGCTCCCAGTAGCTCAGCACTAGTACAGTAGATGAGTATTAATAAAGTATGATGGGAATCCTATAGTTAAAAAAAAAGAAACCTTGACATGACAGAGGAAAAACTGAGACCGGTTCTGGATTCTGCACCCAAAACAGCTGTGAGACACAACCCGACAAACATTTAGCTCCCGTTGGAATCTTTAACAAGAGAAGCTCTCTGCATCCACAGAGCTTCTCTTGTAGGTCAAGGCCTCCAATGAGAATTTGTCTTCCTTCTTTCACAGGGGTCTCCTACCTCCACTTGATGTTCCACACGGGTCCGTGGACCATCAAGCTGTCCAAGTACCAGTGGTTCGTGCGTCAAGGTCTGATCGACACCAGCCTGACGGCGTCCGTCCTCAACCTCCTGGCCGTGGCCGTGGAGCGCCACCAAACCATCTTCAACATGCAGCTCCACAGCAAGATGAGCACCCGGCGCGTCTTCGTCATCATGATCTTCATCTGGCTGGTGGCCATCGTCATGGGCCTGGTGCCCACCATGGGATGGCATTGTCTGTGCGACCTGGATAAGTGCTCCACCATGGCGCCGCTCTACAGCCGCAGCTACCTGGTGTTCTGGGCGGTCCTCAACCTGCTCACCTTCTCCATCATGGTGGCCGTCTACACTCGCATCTTCGTGTACGTCAGGCACAAGAGCAAGCAGATGTCGCAGCACACCACCCAGATGAGACGTCGGGAGACGGTGCTCAACCTGATGAAGACCGTCTCCATGATTTTAGGTAGGCCTCTTGAATCTTTTTCAAATCAATGATCCGATCGGGGGCGGCTCGGTGGCTCAGTGGATCGGTTTGAATCCACCTGGCTTCGGCCTTCCTGTGTGGAGTTTGCATGTTCTCCCCGGGCCCGCGTGGGTTCTCTCCGGGCACTCCTGCTTCCTCCCACTCCTCAAAAACATGCACGGCAGGTGAATTGGACATACTAAATTGTCCTTAGCTGTGATTGGGCGCGCGATTGGTCGTTCGTCTCTGTGTGCCCTGCGATTGGCTGGCAACCAGCTCCGCCTACTGCCCGGAGCCCTGTTGGATAAGCGGCTATAGAAAATAGATGGATGGATGGATGATCCGATCGGTTATTCCATTCATTAGTATTTTCTTCAATTTTTATTTTTTTTTTACTACTCATTATCTCCTATACAAAGGAATTTTTAGACACCACAGAAATTTGCCTTTGCTAACCCGTTATTAATTGCATTAGGGCGCTAGTGATTGGCATAGTCAACAAACACTAACCACCATTTCATTCAAACAAAAATAAAGGTAACAAGATACACAAATTTATTAACCGGCATCGATCACTTTTTGGCCGCTTAATACGTTCAAATGGTTTCATCCTTGAATTAATATAGAGAAAGGAAAACTTTTGCGTTGACATCCCCTGTTAAACTCACCTGCTGCCCCAATGCCCATGGATGATTTCCTCAAGCCTCGCTTATATCAACCGCTCGCTGCTCGTAGCGTGCCCGCACTTGGTATGCCTGCACTTGTTCATCCAAAATCACACACTCACACACACACACACACACTCACTTTCAGCACCTCACCGCCTGAAAACTCCCATTGCGTTTCCTTCAACAATCCCCAAGTAACTCCCTGCCTTTACAATCTGTCCGACACCCCCCCCCCCCCCCCCCCACACACACACACACACACTCACGCACCCCCATTTTTCTTTTCCAACATGACAATAAATTCCTTAAGTGTGTCTTTTCTGCCGTCGCTCAGCAGCGAGCGCCTGCCACCTCTGGCATGTGAGGGAGGCCAGGATAACCCCGGCGTGCCTCGACAAGGAGCTGCATACTTGAGTTACGATGACGCAGTAAAGTGTGCGTGCGCGCGCGCGCGTGTGTGTGTGTGTGTGTGTCGGGCCAGAATCATGTCAACATTTACATCTGGTGCGTGACACCCAAACGTAATCCTCGGCCTCAAGCGTTCCTCAAATTGCTCGCATCACACTTCACGCCGTAGCGTGCGCACGTTGTTATCAATTCGCAGAAAGGATTCCTGAGCTGACCAATCAAGTGTTATGATAATGAAATGTGATCATGCAGACTAAACTCGGCGTGTGTGTGTGTGTGTGTGTGTGTGTGTGTGTGTGTGTGTGCGGGCATGTGTGAGAGGAATTTACAGTACATTCTCGCGTTCCAGTTAGGACCTCCCGCTTCGGACATTCTTCGGCATATCTATCTGTTGTCGTTTCTGGTGTAGTGGCACGATTGGGTATTTTTTCGTTTCGGTTGTTTCCACCAAGACGTGTTTTTGTTCAAGGATGCTAGCTTGGCCGGGCTACAAAGTTCGCAAAGAAAGCTGCTGTTATTTTTTTAATTATTATTTTTTTTTAATATTTAGCGATGCGCCACTTTTCAGCAGTTATTTAGGTGTTTTCTTCAAAAGTTAATTTGTTTAACCCGGGCTTTTTGATGTTTTTGATGCGTGATATCAAAGGAAAAGCATACGAAAAAAACAGGAGGCTAATATATTGCATAGATTGTCAAAACATGACGACTTTCTATATGCCATGCTGCCGTGCCCTCTAAATGCTTGCAGACAAGAAGTTGTGAGGTACATCCTGTTGGTGTCAAATATAGCCCATGTCGGTCTCATTTACTGCCAAAATTCTAAATTGGAAATATTGTCAGTTTTTGACATATTGAAAACCCGATGTTGTATCGTGCATTAATCATTTGTTGCAAACGGGGTGCAACAAAAAAATTTGTGTTGACACCCCAAAACCACCGGGTGGCGCTAGCGGCCAACTTATGACTTTTGCAGACCTTTCAATGACTGATGATTTCCTTAGCCTGGACTCCCATAATGCAAAAGTCTTCAAAAGTCATCATACTCTAATGATGACATAATCAATATTCTCATTTCAATTTCATAAATATATAATATACAGCGTAGTTACTTTTGCTTTGATCACATTTTTACAATTTTGCATATTCATGACTGCATCCACACAGTGGAAAAACCTGCAATAGTGAACCGAGGTCACCTTCCCTTTTCAGGCTTGTTTGTTATCTGCTGGACCCCGGGCCTGGTGGTGCTCCTGCTTGACGGCCTGGGTTGCGACGAGTGCAAAGTTCTGCGCTACGAGAAGTACTGCCTGGTGCTGGCCGAGTGCAACTCCCTGGTCAACCCCATCATCTACTCCTTCAGGGACAAGGACATGCGGAGGACCTTCAGGGAGATCCTGTGCTGCCTGTGCTGGCGCGGCGGCGACAAGTCCGGCGTGTCTGGCGTGAACTTTAACACCCTGGAGCACGAGGTACTGTCCGACAGCAACGGTACCGAGATCACAAGTCTCCCAAAAAACAGCCACTAGCCCCTCCACCTGACCCCGTTGACCTTTTCTGAAACCGCTAAACTGGCTCGCCACATTTCTCCTCATTTTTTTTTTTTTGCTTTAAACGAATGAAAGGTTTCCGCATGTTTACTTAAGCGCTTTCATCAAGAAATGCAGCATCGGCAAAAGAATGTTCATCTTATCTAAGCATTCCTATCGTATTTTTAAAGACGATTTCATTTGATGGCTGTCGGTACGTTAGCCCATCTGACAATTATTTTAATAGTTTCTGTACTGGGGCTTCAAGGAAGCGTCCTTGCACGAGTACAGCGGCTCCATTCTCTCTCTCTCTTTTTTTTTTTTTAGCAAATTCAACCTCAGCAATACTTTGTTTTACTTGTAGTGTATATGACAGATACAATTTAAACAAATGTTAATGAAATCGTCTTCTGTAGTTGTAGGGCAGGCAGTTATAAAGAGAGAGCCGATTGCCACCGATTCAATGCCATCCAGTGGACATGAATGCTAATTGCATTCTTGTCTCATCTGTATTCTATGTGAGGTGAACTGTGGCTTAACAATAAAAGGCCCTGTGTTAAACACCTAAGCTGCCTTTGTTGTCGTTTTAAGCCACTATTACTGTGTTGTAATTACGGTGTAACTATAAAATCACACACACGGGTTAACTATAAGTCTTAAGTACACAAACAGAATATACAACGAGTGCCGACAGAAGTCGTTGTCAAGCTCCGCCCCTCGAGAGCTGGAGTCTTTCGTGTTTTTCGGGTTTCTTTTCCCGGATTCAAATGATTAGCTCATCAGCAAGCTCTGCAGGAGCTTGAAAATCATCCTAATCGATTGAACCAGGTGCGTTTGGAGAGAAGTATCAAAAATGTACAGGATAGTGGCCCTCACGGACTAGACTTTGGCATCTATGCTTTGATGCCACAATAACCATCTTAGGGCATTCATTTTAGTGTCTTTATTTTTGGGCTCTGTTTTGCTTACTTTCCCCAACTTCGGCCAAATATCTGCCAACGATTTGGAACTTTTTAGGTATTATAGCGGAATAAAGCCCTTAGTGTTAAAAAAAGAATACATATTGTTCGTTACTGATTAATTGACCAGGAGTGACTTCCCCTCAGTCAGCCATGCATATTGACGTATGCTACATAAGTAGCTAGCGAAGAGGGCTGTGTGGCTTGTTTATCGCAATTCCAGACTCGGACGTCGCCTTTGGAAACTTTTGACCCCCAAAGCACCACGCGTTGCGTTTTACGAGCTCCGCATGCGACAATGATGAATTCCATTTGCTTGGGAGGCGGCATATTGGAATGCGGCGGTCAGCTGTGACTCACCTTGCTAATGGCCTCTTGATCTTTGTCCAGAGGGGGAAAAAAACTTCCCTTTAATTTACAATTTAATGGTTGCTTTTAAATTAGATTACGTGCCGCAAAACAAATGTTGTCTTCGTGCTGCTATCCGAATGCGTGCATTTTGAACATAGCATATTCATTTGTGTCCACTTTTGTGTCCATTTTGTCTCAGAAGATCGAGACCAAAAACAAATGGCTTGGGGGGGTTGGGGAAACTCTTAGTTGCTAATTTGGGATTATCTAAAGTCAGATCACAATAAGATGAAAGACTTTCAAAGGAAAAGAGTGGCTTCAGCTGGTGAAGTGTTCAAAAGTGTCTGTCCGAAGTCCAGATGTGTGCTGATGCTCTGCAGTTTCTCTGATTGCTTGCGTGTGTGTGTGTGTGTGTGTGTGTGTGTGTGTGTGTGTGTGTGTGTGTGTGTGTGTGTGTGTGTGTGCGCGCGCTCATGCTTAGTCCTGTTTACGGGAAATGGAGTGGCATGCAGTTACAAGCTATTTTTTTTTTTTTTCTGCCAAAGGGAAAATGCAAAATCAAAGCAGAAAAAGGGTGCCGTTTTTTTTATTTTATTGCTATATTTTTTTAAACCTGTCCTGTTTCACTTAAACATGGAAATAGTTTGTGCCAGTTACATTGGAGCCATCGTGAAATGTTGAGAAGATGGCCTGTGCTATTTTCACTTTCTCAAGAGTTGAAAATACGCTAAGTACGCTGTACTTTTAAGACTTTAAAATAATATTGTGATTCAGTAGCATCGCATCTTTGCCGCTTGTGCTTTTTTGTGCTCATTTTCTGGCCTGTTTTTGTCCCCCCAATTGTGTGATCATTGGGTTGTTTTTAGATGTATTCCACATCGAAAAGCCTTTAACAATGACTGAACAGGACAATTACGCACAGCTCTTTTTTCACATAAATAATAGCAGTGTGAATGAAAATATCGATTCTTCATCTTTGCCTTCCCAGCAGTGTGATTATACTTTTTTTTGTACTTTGCCATTTAAATAATAAACTTGGATCAGGACACGCCTAACACGCGCCTCTGTGTATAATCCAGCCTTGGTACAACGGGCCTTTCTGTCATGGTTTTCGGGTATGCATTCTCCTCTAATACTAACTCCTGAAGACAGCCCCCCCCCCCCCCCCCCCCCCCCCCCCCCCCTTCGCCCCATCCCCCTATACATTTACTTGCCGACACCCAAATCACTCACCGGCTCTTACTTTTTAAGGCCTTACACTCTGGTCACAAATCCTACGGTCCAACATGAGAATGGCGACCCCAAGTGGATGGAAATAATACCTACATCTCACTAATACTGAACGCTGTTTATACCGGAATCGCAACACGGGGAAAAAAATGCATCTTTGAGGGAAACTGTCTTCAGGTTTTCCACTTTGTCTTCGTCAACTAACTTATATTTCTCTGCTTTCTTTTTCTGGTGTCCCCACCCCACTTCCTCTTCCCCCGCTGTCATGGCTTCCTTCCCCCCCCCCCATGACCTTTTTTCCTGTAGAACTCAAAGTCCCGCGACGTGGAGCTGATGGAGAAGAGCAACGGGGCGCCGCTCATCAGCAAACACTCGGACATGACGCTGTCTTCGCAGAGTTGGGATTGAAACACAAGCTTGTCCTTTTCAAGGACACAAGAATGAAGATGTATACAAATTGATGGCGTAACTTGTGCCTGTCAATGAACTTCGTCTTTTTTTTTTTTTTTTTTTTAATGTCCTGCCAGTGACACTCAAAACATTTGGAAATTCTGCATCATGGATGTTGCCATAACAACGTTCGTGAACTTTTTTTTTGCCTTGTTTTTGAACTCCTCAGCAAGCTTTTTTTTTTTTTTTAGTTTTCTGAGGACACGAAAGTAATAAACCAGCGATATGAGCAAAGAACTTTGACATTTATTCAACTTTTTTATGCAGTCTACCAAAAGTACCCTGAATTTTGTATTTATGATTTTTTTTTTGTAGCCTTGAACGTGGCACATCAGAATTCAAGGACATGTTTTTTTTTTTCCTATTTTCGACATGCATCTCCTTCCATATAATTCATCCCACTCATATCCCTCCAATTTCGACATATTCCCCAATTTGACGCCATGGGTGCTTGTAAGTTTCTCATTCCAATTATTCACCATTTATCTGTGATATAAAACATTTCACCGAAAAATTACTCATTCACAAAGGCTACGTTTCCCTCAAGGCTGTTTGAACTTTTAGAATGTAACATTAAACTTTACACTTTTACACAATTCACACTTTAAATCTTTGAGTTCACTTTAGGAATGATTTTTCAGCTCGCCAAAAATTCCCATGCACTGACCGAAAATTCAACATTTGCACCGTTGCAATCCCTCATTTTAACTCATTCAGTGCCAGGGACGTATTTTCACGTTTTTTTTAAGTGTCCGGACAATAAATCCCAGATACTTAATTATCAAATCCATGCTTAAGCACATTAAGGACATTATTTCTCAGGTATCAGGTATTAAATTGATACTTAAATATCAGGGATTGAATGTCCGGACTCTTAAAAACGTGAAAATACGTCCCTGGCATTGAATGAGTTCATTTAAAAACATTTAATTTGCAAGTTTAAAAAAACGATTTACCCGAAAATTCATCATGCCAATAATTCCTATTTTCTGAAGTCGTACTCAACGTTCTTCCAGATAACCCCCCCCCCCCCCCCCGCAAAAAAATCTCAGTTCATTCAAAATTCTCAACCAAACAGATTCATGTAATTCCCATTACGTATTCCTAAATAACTTTTGATTCATTTGAGAAATTATTTCCAAAATAACTAAAAAATTTGAATTCAAATTTGAATTCATCCCATTGATTATTATTTCTCACTAAATTGTCACCAAAATCATTCCACATCATTCCATGTTTACATTTTTTTTACTCAACATAAAGGAAAGCAGAACATGTTCAAAACCGGAGTCCACTACAGTATCTGCAGTCGTGCAAATTTACCAGACTGACTTTTTTTTTTTGAAACTGCATGCGTAGTTCAAAGTATTTGACACCTCTGAGAAAGTCAACCGCGTGTACACTTTCAGATAGCGATTGAGATCATTGTGTTCAGTGTTTCAATTTTTTTTTTTTACTATGACTGACAAGGACGTCATTAAATGTTTTTCCCCCCTTCTACTACTGTGACGTGTTTTGATGAAGGTCCACACCCTCGTTGCTTCTCTTTGGGCTTAATCCCTCCTTTGGGGTGTCCTACCTTCTCCCTTCCCCCTATCCTGCATGGGCTCCCTTCCAGCGCGTCCGCCTCCGGAAAGTCGTTTGAGCCATTCCGGCAGCGGGAATCTGTTGCGGTCCGACGTGACCCTCCGAGGTTTCAGCTTGTACAGCGGCCTCATCATCTTGTTGCGCCTCCTCATGCGCATGGCTCTCTTGAACGGAGCCAGGGCTCGCCGAACGGGGGACCTCCTCTGCCGGGACAAGAAGCCTTTGGAGGAGGACCCGCCCATCACCGGGTGACCTATTGGAAACATGGCAAGTATCCGAAAAGCATTTTTTAAAGAGTCCGATTCGCCCCCGTACAAGACTGGTTGGACGCAACTTGTCACGTGCCGCCGCTCGTTACCTGTCAAGTTCATGATTGATTTCTACTATGATCCCAAAAGTTGGATATTTTTCTCTACACAACTATTTAGTTATTTTTGAGGACAGATGTGACACTTTTATTGCTTATTTAAAATATTTTGGGACTTTGATGACAGTGATTGGTCGTTAGTAAGCATTTGATACATGTGACAAAGGCAAAAAATGCACATCAAACTCAGTTGAGCATTGCTCTTTACTTCAAGCGAAATGTGTGATATTGAGATTTGGCGACAGCTAGCGGTGAACTTTGAGAATGCAATGACATCTCGCCATGTGGGCATTCACGTGTCGCTGGGTTATGTAATATTGTGCTCATTTGGAGATTGATCACGTCACTCACAGGGTTAGATTTTCTTTTAGCTTCCCTGTGTTCCGTTTACCAAAACCTAAAAGGGGATAACTCTCACTCGGGTACTACTTTAAGTTCGGGGTTTTTAAGTAAAGAAATTAATGTGTTTTTTGGGCAGATGTTGATTAGTAGGAGTCAATTTCAATAACCACAATTTGGAGCCGATATTTTCAGTAAAAGAGCAAATATTTGCATGAGAAAAATATAAATGAACTAAATGAAAATATAAAAGTTTTTTTTTTTAAATGTTTTGAAGCATGTTTTTTAGTCAACAACTTTCCAGGTTTGCAAAATGTCGATGTATTTTTAAAAAATACATTTTAGACCAGATGGAGCTTAGCTTTGTCGTAAAATTCTAACGAGCAGTTCAGGGAAATGTTTAATAAATTGTTGTTTTCTCGGGTAAACAATGTTTTCCGAAATTTCAAAATAAAAGAAATGCTTTCAAACAACAACAAAAAGTGCAAAGTATTCTCTAAAGTTAACTGAATCTTGCACTAACATGTATGTTTATTTTTCGAGGCCGATGCCGATATCCATCAATGATGCTAACTTTCAGTTACGATAATAAAACTGGCCGATAATCGCTCTATCGCGGGTACTTTGCATGGATTTAAGAGGAAGCTCCAATATTAGGACCATATCTCCACTGCAAACTCCTCACTACAATAATAATTTTAAAAAAGATATTAATGTTGACAATAACAACAACAATAAATCATCAAGTTACACCTCTAACAAGTGTCCAGGAAAATTGAGCATTTTCAATGTTTTTCAAACTCGTCTTGAAACGAAAGTCAGGAGGAATACCGAATGAAAGGGATCTAAATAATTTTCATACGAAAAAATAATCGCATTGTAAAAAAAACAAAAAACAATACAGGTTGAGGGATAAACACGTGACAATTTTTGCATCGTTTTACCTTAAGCATAGTCGAAGTGTACGCGATGTCCTCTTAAATCCAGCGTGACTGTAGCATGTCTGTCCCTCGCGACACATTTAATTACTGCTTTTGTCAAGGTGTTAGACAATAAAGAGAAAGGGAAATGGCCGGACAGGTTTTGTTGCATTCTTATTGGTTGGCAACTCCCCTGTTTAAGCTGCTTTCGATGCTCCACCGCAAATCATTAACACCGAGTATTTTCAACAAACTTATGGCTACACGCTTCCACTTATTTTGTTTTAAAAATTGTTATAAAAAAATGTAGTTACAAATTATTATTTGGCGGCATATGAGTGGAAATTGGCCGGCGTCATTGCCTCAAGATTCTTGTTTAGTTTAATAGTGCCATCGTGTGGTAAAAATTGAGAACTGCTAAAATTAAACCTCAACTAAAAACCCATAAACAGTTACCGAAATATAAGTCCCATTTTAGGTAAATTATTTTACGTTAATAGACAGAATATAGTCGTTAAAGTGTAAGCCCACTTATTTAACCATTTTCAGCTGGAAATTTGTAGTTTTGTCTTATTTATTTGATGACTAAATATTTATAGATGTACAAGTCATTGTTTTAAAAGCAAATTTAGCCTCTTGCAGTCAATTGAAAATGACATCACATGTACTGGAGTCCACAGGTTACTATTAATCACAGCTCCAATGCGCAAATGTCACATGACCAATAGGTGAGACGTGATTGGTCGTTACCCGAGCGTTTAGCACAAGTGGTCATTTTCAGTTGCAACAAACGTCTTAGTTGGACATGAACAGATTAGTTTTAAAATGAGCATTTTACGGTTGAAATTGGCTAAATAAGTGGACGAATTTTCCATCTTATACACAGGGTATTTATAAATATTTTATTGACACATTTTAATTGTATTTTTTACGCATTTAATATTTACATATTGTGCTTTAGTGTAGTAGTAACATATAAATATGTAATATAACATGTACTGTGTACAGTTATAATATAGCTATAGAAAGTGGGAAATATGTCTTGAAAGGTCTTGGCGGGACATAAAAACAGACGTGACTCGAAAGTTATCAATCCTATACAAAATTATATTAAATAATAAACAAAATCGATATTACCTTTTTATTGCTTAAATTGGCTAAACAAGTGGATTATCCCTTTTAAGAGGAACAGTAATAAAATGTGCCAAAATATACACGTATTGATGCATTTTACTTGTATTTTCTAATACCTGTTTAATGTTAACACGTTGTGTTTTTGTAATTTAGAAATGTAATATTACATGTTTTATTCGGTAGAATAATAATAATAATTTTTGGGGAGGAGGATAGGGGACATTTTGTCTTTTGATCATCGTATTTTGAAGATTTTTTTTTCTCTTCAGACTCACCGCGAATAACGAGGGAGCACTTTGGAGTATGCGAAATCTTTCACGTCACTTTTTTATTTGAATCAATCGGCTCCCCTGGACAATGCGCGTGTTGGCGGCGGAAGTGGGTGGAGTGCGGGTCCATGAGAAAAATTGATTGGCCATGTGACGATTCCGTCTTCTGCCTGTTTACATCAGCAGATCCTCCCCCTTCCTCCTCCTCCTCCTCCTTTTTCCCTCCACCTCCATCGCGCATCTCTCCATCCTCCCTCCTCCTCCTCTTCTCCTTCTTCTTCCCGGTGCCATGGTGGACTCCGGACCCGGCGAGCCCACGACGACGTCGACGAGGAAGCCCTTCTCGGTTCCGGAGATTCCCCCTCTGGACCGGTGCGACTTCGGCCGGGCCAAGATCCGCGCCAGCGTGCGTTGGCTGCTGTGCAAGTCTTACGGCTGTGCAGGTAAGGGGGGGGGGGGCGAGGGGGGGTTCCATCATCATCTTTGGGTGGGGCGTTCTGTGGTTATCCCAGCCGGCGTCTTGGGGCTCTTTTGCGCGTGCGTCTCCCTCTCTATCATCCGTCATTGGTGCGGCAGTTTCTTGCGACGAAATGGTCGTTTCATGCGCGTGGGTTGAACGGATGCTGCATGGTGAGTGCAACAAAGAGCTGCAGCGGGGCTGCAAAAGTGTTCTGTGCGGAGCGGAAGTGGGTCAGCAAGCAGCACGCTGCACAAAATTGATGTCAGTGTGACTGCTGATGCCTTATTGTTGTTGAGGAACAAAAGACCCCCCCCCCCCTCTCACCACCACAGCCTACAAGAAAAAAATGCAACGTTGCACGCCTCACTTTATTGGTCCATTGCTGTAGTTGCATGGGTGACGTCATCCACGGTCACCGTGTCCCTGACTAATCGATGTGTGTTGCATAGACTTGACTTGGATTGCAGCATTCAATATAACAATACAAAAAAAAAGACGAATATTACCAGCTGCACCTTAATTCGACTGGAGTCACCAGTGGGGGGAAAAAAAAAAGTTCTGGTACCACCCATATTTGACATTAGCCCAATTAATTAGGCATTGGGTAATAACACTGGGTT